>NC_046155.1:78746232-78843732 GCF_011064425.1 Rattus rattus
GGCAAGGACAGACAACCTCATCTAGAGATGTGCACCCCGGCCACTCCTGTTGTCCTGGGTTTCCTGTGACATCACCTGTTCCAGATATTCATGATTCGAACCCAAGTTTGCCACATTAGATGCTATATGGTTTACAGCATCTTTAATACAATGGCATTTAACGGTTGGTTTGGGGGCTGGGATCAGTATCACAAATTATGTCAACTTCTACTTACACAATACACCTAAATCATAGGAATCAATAGAATGCACATGAAATAACTGACATCACTGTTGTTTTTGGAAAGAAAACAGAAACATGGGGTTGGGGATTTGGCTCAGTGGTAGAGAGCTTGCCTAGCAAGCGCAAGGCCCTGGGTTCAGTCCCCAGCTCCAGAAAAAAAAAAAAGAAAAAAAAAAAAAAGAAGGCAGAAACATGCTATATCTTATCTAATGGGTAGTGAAAACACTACAATTAAAGATGGCCTGTTGGAATCCCAGTTCTCATTTGAAGACTGTCTCTCAATCAGAATTTTCTCATTTGAAAAAAATGATACCAGCTGATATCTACATTAAGGTCCAGCTCTGAATATCCAATAATTCTGTAATTTAGCCTCCAAAAATACTTTCAAAAATAACAACAGTTGGAGACTAGAGGGATGGGTCTGCAGTTAAGAGCATTGGCTGGGGCTGGAGAGATGGCTCAGCGGTTAAGAGCACCCGACCGCTCTTCCAGAGGTCATGAGTTCAATTCCCAGCAACCACATGGTGGCTCACAACCATCTGTAAAGAGATCTGATGCCCTCTTCTGGTGTATCTGAAGACAGCTACAGTGTACTTATATATAATAAATAAATAAATCTTAAAAAAAAAAAGAGCATTGGCTGCTTTTCTGGAGGATCCTAGTTCAAATTCCAGTACCCACATGTCAGTTTAAACAACCTATAACACCACTTCCAAAGGATCTAATGCCCTCTTCTGCCTTTTTAGTACTAGGTACTGATGTGTGCACAGATATCCATGCAGGCAAAACACTCACACACACAAAATTTTATTTTTTAAAAATTGTTTTTTATCAACTAAATTGCACTAGTTAATGGAAGGTTTCTGTTTCCCCTCTAAACTGGTAATTTTAACTAATATTGTTTCTCCTCATATAAACTTCTATTTTACTCTGGGGCTGGGTCAATCTCTCCTTTATCCTAAATGGAGAATCCTAGCTATGTGAACTCCTCTCACAACTAACCTACTTTAAAATCCCAGGATCCACTCATACTTAACTTTCCTCTACCACCACTTTCATGCAAATCCTCACCAGCTCTCAGCTAGAGAATTACTGCCAATAATTACACCTGGCCATAATTTCCAGCCGTAAAGAGTTTCCTCACATTGATTTCTACCAGAAGGTAGACAGTGGCTCCTTAGACCACCTAAAAACTATGTATAAGTTTTCAGCCTTACAGTAAAAGGCTCCACACCACATGTCTTAAGACAGTCTGATTAACTGTTTGTTATTTCTACTACACACCACTCCTGTATGCTTACTAGGTTTTGAGTCTTTTCTCCCTTAGTTCCACTCCAATGGTAGTAGTCATCCTCATCTATACATTACAGCTCCCTCTTTTGAATGTTCATGGTACTGACAGAGTGAGACAATTCTAAAGGCCAGCAATTAATAAAAGCTAGCTAAATTTATCCCTAGTGCCATTTTGCTTGACACCTGGCACTGTCTTGGTAAGGACTTGCCACTTACCACAGGAAAGAAGAATGCCAAACCTACTCTGGCCCACACAGAACAGAGCTTCTAAGCTAGAGACACACATACTAGGGGTTGCTGGGCTTCCATGCTACAAAAAGATGCTAGTATGAATTAATCGTTTACATATTTAGGACTTTTCATGTTCAAACCCCAAACCAAGATCTCCAATAATGATGTCCCCCATTCCTACCTTCCATCATCCCCCATGGACCTGTCAGAATCTGCAAACATTCTGATCATTATGAACAATGAGTAGGGAATACTCCTGGTGATACTGGACATCCTGCACTACAAAGGACAGTCCTCAATTAATTAGCTGGTCCAAAATATGACCATGGTGAGAAACTCCAAGATAAACATAGTGTATACAGTTGTAGGTTCTGTTTTCTAAAAGAAGTTCTGCAGTTTTTCAAAGTGCAGCACCTTACCTTCCGTAAAGAGTTTAACCACAGCATGAAGGCTGATGGCTCCTGAAATTACTAGTGGTAGGACCTCCTGTAGTTCCTTTAACCTCTGTATATACCTCAAACCTCTTATATGCAAAGCAGAAGAATTTAGAACACCTAATTCCCCCAGACACTCAAGGCTAAGGAGGTATACAAAGTCTTTAGATGGGTACACCAGGCAGATGAAAAAACGTTGTTAAGTTTACCAACATTCTCCCCTTACTGGTTCCCAGAAAATGCTCAGAGTTTACTAGGGTGAATACTACCAGCCATGACTTCCTGAGGACCGGGAGGGTAGTAATGGGTAAAGAGTGATACTTTCAGACTGGGGAAGAATGAAGCATGCACCCATTTAATCTAATTTAATCAACTTTCTCCCTACTCAAAGCACCTTAACCTTAAACAAAAAGAACTGGTCCCATCTCACTGGATGCTCTGCCTTAAAATGTAGACATTTTTCTTTTTCATATCTAATGATCTTATGAAGTGCCTCAAGCAGGAGAATAGAATGTCATAGCCTTTTGACCCTTACATCACCTACCTTGTATCACCGTTATTAAAGTACATATCATAGCTTCTCCACCTGATTGTACACGCCCTCTGTGGACACTGACAGCATTTGATCTCTTTTTATGTAACCCAAGGGGGTCTAACAGACCTTTGTAATTAAGATGGCCCCAGCCTCTTATTTCATAGATTAGACGGAGGCTAAGTGACCTGCCAAGAGTCAAGGTCATTTTAAGTGGCAGAGCTGGAATTCAAACAAGGCCAAGAGAAGAATTCTGCCCAATCATAATGAAGTGGAAAATCATGCTTGTGTTACAATGTTTACCTAAATTCTAGGTACCCTCACAGAAACAAGACCTGTGCAGCGGCCTAATTCCCCCCCCCAAAAAATTGAAACAAGAAAAACATCTAAAACCTACACTATTACTAAAATTACATCTCAATAATTCAATCTACTTTGTTCAGTTATGTATCTTATTCTTTCTTTCCTGCTTTTCACAACATAACTTGTTTAAACATCCAGCTGACATTTAGCCACTGATATCAGCTCTTAAAGTCCCTTTAAATGATTCCATAATTATTTAGTTTCAGAAAACCCCTTACTGAGTAAGCTAATACTGTTTCTTTGCCAAGAGAACAGATTCTTGAACAGTCACCCCAACAGATTAACATTTATAAAATCAAAAGCCAGAAATTTGGAACAGTTCTACATGGCGAAAAATACTTGTACAATTACAAGTGTGCTAATAACCCCAACATAAGCCTAGAACTTCCAATAAGCAAATGTAAGCCACATTAAGACCTAAAACAAATGAAGTTTAATGTATTAATCTCAAAGTTTCTGAGTGTCAAATTTGATGCAACAGAAAAAAGCAAATAGGAAAGGAAAAGTCTGTTTTAAATGTGGATCTGAAAACAAGTTAAGTATAGTACAGTTCGATGATATTGAAGTAATTACGGCTCAATAAAACTAAACGTCTTCCAGAAACACATTATTTGGGAGTAGAGGACAAACAAACAAACAAACAAACAAAATCAACCAAACAAATAAAAAACCCACTTCTCTTTTGAGGTAGTATTTGATGCTTAAGTTACCAGTGCAAAAGCACTCAGGCCCAACAGAAGTGATAATCACTTACTGGGAACAATTGTTAATTACTTTCCCAGCTGATAAAAAGAGCACACACTGAACATAGACTAAAATGTAGTTTCAAAGGAAAACAAAACGCAGTTTATACTTCATGAAGTTCAAGGACAAAACTGTTTCCAAAGCAACAGAATCCGCCTGACTACAATGTGCAGAGACAGGGAAGAAAAAAAATGCGAACACATAGTATCTTTTTATAAAGGCAACAATTTAGCTACAAAGTAATAACGGGGAAGCCAAAACAGTTTGACAGCCCGCCATAAGGGCCGCCTCAATCATGAGTCACACAATGCCTGCAACCATTTACAATAGTAATTAATGCACAAGTCCCCTAATTAAATTCTAAAAGGGTGAGAATGCTTTAACTAAGTTTACAAGAACTGCCTTTTGCTTTTCTTTTTAAGAACGAACACACTCGTAATTACGCGTCTCCCTGCAATGCTCCCCCCCCCCATGCAATATTCCCTGAGGCCGTTTCTCCCGAATGTCTGTTCCCTGAGTGCGAAAGCAAATGACATGGGGTTGGGGGGTGGGGATGGGGATGGGGTGGGAGTGGAGGTGGGGGGGTCCGTAAACCCAGGAAGAGCGAAGCAGAGTGGAAACACGCGATTATAAAGGGGCGGGAGACTGAAGGCTCGCCCATCTTACCTGCTAAGATTTCTCTCTACGTCTTTGGTAGCTTTAGCTTCCAATTCTCTGAAATAGCAAACAAAAACAAACAAACAAAAAAAAAACGGGGGGAGGGGATGCGCGTGAAAACGGAGCTGCTGCGGCAGAGCGCCCGCGCGGTGGGGGAGGGGCGGGGCTGCGGGCTGCAGCGCTGCGGGCCGCCGAGCCCAGGGCGGCCGAGCCCAGAGCTGTAACCCGCGCGGTACCGAAGCTTCCCGGACCGCCCGTGACTCCCGCCCAGGCCCGCGCCCTCGGGGACTGCCCCGCGCCGCCGCCCATCAGCCCGAAGGGTCCTGCGGCAGCGCTGTAGGCTGGCTCCTGGCCCCGAGTGAGCCTCCCCTCCGGTCCTCTCACCTCATGTGTGTAAAGTGCACTAGCGCGTGGGGCGCGGGGAACGAGGCTCGCGAGCCTCAAGCCCTCCGCAGCGCCGCGGGGACAGGCCCGAGCCGCTGCACCAGCGCCATTTTCTACACCGTCCCGCTGCCGCCGCCGCCGCCGCCGCCACCGCTGCCGCCGCAGGCCCCAGACCGGAAGTGAATGCCCCACTCGCAACCCCTTCCGGGGGCGCCGTGGCCCCAGGGGCCCCCAAGATGGAGGCCCTAGCAACTAGGCCTACTGGACAAGGCAGGCACTTGGCAACTGTCTGACGCGGCCGGGACCTTGCCGGAGCTGCCGGGGAACTCCGAGATTCCCCACGAGCGGCTTTGGGGCCTGGCAAGAGCGGGGCGCAGCCTTTCTCGCTGAGGCTGTCTCGGGCTTGACTCCGACCATCCCCTCCTCCTTCTTTACTGCGACACAAGTTTCCTTCCCCTCTGCCCGGCCCCTCCCTTACAGAAACACTCCTTTAAAAAAAAAAAAAAAAAAAAAAATCCAGCAAACCGCAAATTCCACCCCTGCCGCGGCCAGACTAGCCCGCGCCGTTTTTTAAATTCACCCACATCTAATTACTTTTGACCTTCAGCCAGATTATTTAACCTCTCTATTTGTGCCTCTTCTCAGGTGAAGAATGAATACCAGAGGCTTCGAAACGATTTTGTGCCTCAAAATTTTACACACCCTTGACTCAGCAATTCCACTTGCACGAATTTCTGCTCAAGAAATAACCGTTTGGGGTATCACTTTTAAGAACTTCACAATCGAGATATTAACTCGAAGCACTGAAAAGATTGAAAAACTAACTGTAACCAGCTACGAAGTCCAACGTTATGAGGTGGCATTCAACGCAACTACTTGCGGTGCCTGGGGTCTTGGTTACAATAAAAGATGAAAATGCAGATGCCATACTAGTTCTCAGAAAAACATGTGAACACCCAAACATGCTTATATTTGTGGACACTGTAAGATACATCTCTGTAGATAAAATATGTAAATCCACACGTAGATAAGATACAGCAATATAATACATGAAAATACAATTATTACAACTATTTTCTAAAATTACAGTGTAGACACATACCTGAAAGTAAACAGTAAAATACATACCTAAAGGTTGATGCAGCAATATAATACATTAAGACATAGTTATTATAATGCACATGGGTATGTACATATTCAGTGCATATAATGCTACTTGTAATTTGCAAAAAATTTCTCCTCTACCTAAAATCTACTCCCCTTTACTTTCTCAAACTCACTCGGCAGACTACTTCCTTTTGCTCTTTTCTATTCTAAGTCCTTTAACTGGTTTAAACCTGCTCCAGTCTCTCCTATGAAACAAGCTCTGTGATTGTCTGGTTCTGCTCTGAGAGGTGTGTTGTGGTAAATAAGTTAATGAATGGATGAATGCCCAGAAAGGAACTAACCAACGTGTTAACTTCTGTTTTGCATTTTTCTTCTTTTAATGTTCTTAATTTTATGAACCTATAAACATTTTTGGAAAAAAATTACAAGTTGTAAAATGAAGAATACTAAATAAATGCTAGTAATTTTTACATTTTAATTTTTTTGTTTTTGTTTTTGTTTTTGAGATGGGGTCTACTCTATAGTCTTGGCTAGCCTAGAACTCTCTATGTAGGCCAGACTGGACTCAAACACAGAAATCTGCCTGCTTCTGTCTCCTGGGTGCTAGCGTTCTACAATATCAATCTATCTATCTATCTATCTATCTATCTATCTATCTATCTATCTATCTCTCTCTACATACACACACACAGAGACAGAGAGAGAGAGAGAGAGAGAGAGAGAGAGAGAGAGAGAGAGAGAAGAGAGAGAGAGAAGAGCCCTTCAATTTTAAATAGGCCAAATCCCAGTTAGGTTCTTTGTTAAATTGATACAAACTGGAGTCATCTGGGAAAAGGAACTCCAATAGAGAAAATGCCCCCATAGAATTGTCTATAGATAACATTATAGGCATTTTCTTGATTAGTAATTGATGTAGAAGGGCCCAGCTCATTGGAGGTAATACCAACCCTGGGCAGGCTATCCCAGGTTGTATGAGAAAGCATGCTACAAGTCATGGTGAGCAAGCCAGTAAATAGCATACTCCTCTGTGTCTCTGCTTTAGTTTCTGCCTCTAGGTTCTTCCTGGAATTCCTGCTCTGATTTCCTTGTATGGCGGACTATAAACCATAAGCTGATAAACTCTCCTCCCCAAGCTGCTCGTCAATATGGTGTTCATCACAATAGAAGACAAGCTGAGATAGGACCTTCCTGTTGCCTTTGTTTCTGCCAGTTCCTGTGATTACCTCAACACCCATCTTCTCCATTCTCTCTCCCTTGCCTTACCAAGAAGGTTAAGTGACTAGACTAATTCACAAATTATAATTTTGGAAGGTAAGGATTTTTCCTCTTTATCAAAAAGCACAGTTGGGCCTGGAACGAAGAGCTCTATAGTTATAAAAACATTGGCTGCTCTTCCAGAGAACCTGAGTTCAGTTTCCTACACCCACATGGTGGTTTACTCTATAACTCCAGTCCCAGGATAGCCAATGCCTTCTGGCCTGCTTAGACACCAGGCACGTGTGTAGTACACAAACATATACACTGGAAAAAAACTCACACACATAATTTTTGCAATGCTGAATATAGTAAAAATAGATGCTAAGTAGCACTATGCCCCTGAGCTATATCCCCAACTTTTATTTTTAAACTTTAGAATGTCTCCACATTAATAAATAGAAAGAACTTGGACACATGTACTTGTAGACACTTTCCTGGAAAGACTGTATTTACTTCATTTAATTAAAATTTCTTTAGTACTTATTGTGTACTATTCAAAACTGTTCTAAGTACTTTATACAAATATTAATTAGACACTAATTGTTGTCTTTGTACCTCCCACTGAGGTAGGGTATTACCCAGCCCCTGTGCCAAAAGGTGTGATTAATTTTCCCCAAAATCATGTAATAAGTGATTAAGAGTGTGTGTGTGTGTGTGTGTGTGTGTGTGCATGTGCTCGCATTTGTATATTTATACAACCCCTTGCCATCCCAAAATGGTGATTACTGATAATATAATCCACTATATATAATTAATCTACCAAATATAATCATTTCAAATATATATGTACACACACATATACACACACACAAGCACATACACACACATATATACTATAAAGGAGATAGTAACAATGCCGTTCAGTGTATAAATGCTCAGAAGACTGCATGTAGGAGTCTATGTCCCACACAGAGTCTGGCATACCAGGGTCAAGTCAATTATACCACAAAAACTAACAATAGTTAGTTTTTTGCACAGACTATTGTTCTAGAATAGAGAACGATTCTAAGTCAAGCTCTGAGCAAACAGAAAATAAAAATTCACTCATTGTATTAGTCAGGGTTCTCTAGAGTCACAGAATTTATGCAATGGTTCTATATATTAATGGGATTTATTGTAATGGCTTAAAGTCTGTAGTCTGACGAACCCAATGATGGGCAGCTGTGAATGGGAAATCCAAAAGTCTAGTAGACTATGAGTCTAGTAGGCTGCTCAGTCCACGAGGCTAGTTGTTCCAGCTGGTCTTCTGTGTAAGCTGGAATCCTGAGGAGGTAGGCTCCAACAGATCTGCTGGCAATTAAATGCAAGCAGGTGAAGAGAGAGCCTTCCACCTTCAATCATCCTCACGCAGGCCTCCAGCAGAAGGTGTGGCCCAGATTAAAGGGGCATACCACTACACCTGGATCTGGAACTTGCTTTGTCCCAGGCTGATCGTGAACTCAGAGATCTGCTTGCCTCGGTCTCCTGAAATTTAAGTCTGTACCACCTTGCCTGGGCCTAAGTTTTTCATGGTCACTATGCTTCAAGATCTCCATGTCACGATCCGGGTCAGAAGCCTGTGTCCTCCAGCCTCAAGGTCTGGATCACAGGTGTGCCCTCCATTGCTGGACTGCAGTTCATTCCACAGGCCGTCGACAACCAGAAATAGCTGTCACACTCAAATAGCTTGGGTTTTGCTTTTGTTTTTAGAAAGGGTCTCACTACATATGTGAACTCTCTGTGAAGACAAGGCTGACCTCCAACTCACCAAGATCCTCCTGCCTCTGCTTCCTGAGTGCTGAGATAAATGTCTACAAAGTGTTACTAAACTGTATCACTAAGGAAATAATGACTAAAAGTCTGTAGACATCCAGCACAAGTGCAATGTTGTCCTAAATGTTTTCTGTGTGCAGCTGACTGAAGCTGAGGACATGGATCCCAGCTGGATGTTTCATTAATGAACATTTCTATGCTATCCTAAAAGAGCCAAGGAGTACACCTCAAGGAAGTCTGATACTACATTGATGAAGTCATCAACATTGGACGGGGTTAGCAGAAAAAGCATGTTGTCATGGAGACAAATGGCAGGTCAGTAGTAACAGGACCAGTCCCTAAGCTGTTCCAACTGGAGAGCTGAGGAATAGTTTTAACTTTTCCTCCTGTCTCTCAATGTGATGCAAGACGTTTTATTTTGGAAATGTCTTCTGAGGTTTTTCTTCCTTTCTTTTCTCACTGATACTCCCCAACATACCTCGAAAGTCCTAGGGTCCCTTCCCCCAGCTCCTCTTTTTTCTCTTTTTCCTTATGGTGCCATACTTTACACAAAACATGACCACCACCCCACCCCACCCCACCCCAGTCTATAGTGAAAGCTTCATGCATTATGACAGATATACTCATGTAATAGCCACAACCACAATCAATATAAAAGAGTTCTTTCACTCAGGAAAACTCCCTTGTGCCTCTTCTCAGTCTCTTTCTACAGTCCTCTCCCATATGTTCGCTGGGCACCAAAAAAACCTAGTTTTATATCACCATGAATCAGTACACTCATTACAGAAGCTCATACAAATGGAATCACGCAGTATATACTCTTTTTCTGTCTGGCGTCTAAGATTCATTTCATGTTGTTGCATGCACAAAATTTGTTTCTTTTATAGC
Source organism: Rattus rattus (assembly GCF_011064425.1). Taxonomy (NCBI): domain Eukaryota; kingdom Metazoa; phylum Chordata; class Mammalia; order Rodentia; family Muridae; genus Rattus; species Rattus rattus. The sequence goes on from NC_046155.1 coordinate 78,756,098, forward strand.
TAATATTTTATTGAATAGATATACCACAATTTGTTTGCCCAACTTCCCATTGATCAGTTATTGCTTTTAGTTGGGAGAGGGGCTATTATTACTATTCGGTGGACAATTATGGGGCAATTTCCTTGACCTGAAACATTACCTTCTGGAGATGGGAGGAAGCACTTACAAGTTTGGGGAAAGCTGAAGTGTCTGATTCACAATGTTCCTCTCCAAGGTTGCCAGCAACAGTTGCTGAGGAGAACAGGCTTTCTAGCCAAAGGGGCTGCATGTGGTCATTATGTGAGCTTCCGGGCGGGCACAGCTTTCCTGAGTGGTCCGGGCTGTGGTGAGCTTTCTAGTGATGAGGCTGCCTTTGAATTACCCTCATTCCCATAACTCCTCACCCATGTTGCTGTAAGTAAACACCTTGGTTGTTAGTTGGCCTTCAGTGACACTATCGATTTGGTCTGTGGTAGATGCTCCATTTAGAATGAGTTCATCCACACCTCCCCAGGAAAACAATATGTACATGTTTTTGTTCTCTTGGAAAAATACCTAGTGCTATAGTTTGGGTTATAAATGTCCTTTTTCCCCCTGCATGGTATTACTGGGAGGTGATGGAGTCTTTAGGTAGTAGGGCCTAGTGAGATCATCTCAAGTCTTTGAGGGTGTGCCCTTGACAAGGACTGGAAACCTATGCTCCTTTTCCTTGGCTGCCTTGCACTTCTAGAGTAGTGTACTCTGAACCCCAAGCTCATAAGCAATTGGGGTCACCTGATCATGGGCCGAACTGTCCAATAATGGGGAACTGGAGAAAAACAAACAACACAACCTTTTTCTCATTCTAAGTAGATTACCTCAGGAGTTCGTTATGGCAAGAAGGAAGCAGACCGGCATACCTCCAGAACAGAATTGCTGCATCCCAGAATACAAGCATATTTAATGATATGAAAAACAAGGGAATGTTACTAAAATAATCTGTGCCCACTTGCATTCCCAAGTGGGTGAAGGGTCATGATTTCTCTCTTTCTAGCAGTGTGCATGCTCACTCTGTTTACCGTGTGTCGGGACAATTTCCATACAGCAGCCTGGATGCTCTTACTTTAAATAAAAACATCACCATCACCACCACCACCACCACCATCATCATCATCATCATCATCTTACTGTCCATCTTAAAATAATACAAAGGCATTGAGGGCTCTGGACTCCAAGTGTAATATCTTTATCAACCCTCCCTCCCTCCCTCCCTCCCTCCTCCTCTCCATCCTAATAGCTGTGATCCTAACTTTATTTCTCCTCCCTGGCTCACCTTGCCTCAGGCGCTCAGTCTTCATTCTCTAAAGGGTTCCTGACTTCCTGATCAGGAAACCAAGCTTCTCTTTATCTCTTCACGTCCCTTTACTGACTTTGATGCTTCCAATCACATACTCTGAGCTATTCTGGACTTCCCATAGCATTCACCACATTTGTAATGAAACATCACTGCTGTCTATTTATTCTCTGCATCTCCTGAATCTTTGAAAAGTTGAGAGAGCAAGGCACCTGTCTGCCATATTCCTCCATCTCCACATGTAGCAGAATGCCTGGTGATGCTTGTTAATGAACAAAATACCTTCCCATCTCTGCCTAGCTACTCCTTCTAAATATACACATCACTGCCAAAGTGGTTTTTCTAGCAAGTAAATCTAATGAGCTCCCACTGCCACTAAATGCTCTTGAATGACTTGAAGGCTAACAATTCTTGAGTAGTTGCATTCTATAGAACGCCATCTGAAACGCCTCACACAATATCAAAGGCCTATGGTAGTCTACCCTGCCCCATGTCTCAGAATCCCTATTTTATTATCCTGGGACATTGAACTACAGCCAATTCCTTGTGTCTTGCAGTAGCTCTGTGACTTGAACATGCTGTTCCATGTAAATGGAAAACCTTCCCTCCCCATTGTGTCTACCTAATGAATTCTATTTCAGAGTGGAGTTCAAATCCTGCCTCCTTTGCAAACCTTCCCTGAGATTCTCTGATCCTCATCAGAATACAGATGAATCGAGTCCGGATAGTCATGTGCCATCATTCTAGTTCCCTATTACTGGAGCGAGAGCAAAGGACTCCTGGAGCATTCAGGATTGGAGTCTCACAAGTTTTCACAAGTCAATTTATTTTATCCAGCCACCACTGACATGTCCAGTCTCAGACAGGAGAGCATTCATTCCCCCTTGTGTTTGCTATATCGCCAATCCCCAGCTAGTGCTTGAGAGGCCTAAATACTGAACAGAAGGTGTCTGTAGACTAAACAAGAACAAATGTCTCACACACACACACACACACACACACACACACACACCTTCTCTGGCATTTCCTTAATGTGTGCTAAGGAACATCATCCTTCTGCCAGGCAACTGTCTGTCACCATCAGGACCTCTGGCAGGAACAGGATTCCTCTAGACTCCCCTCGGTCTCGGTCTCTTCAACTACTGATTTGCTTTCTGTTACAAATGCAACAGAATTCTTTCAATAACACCCCAGCTTGCCACCAGACCCACCAGGCATCTTCGCAGCTTTAGTGAGGATCAAATAGGTACCCCCTCTTTTGACTAGGTCCCTCAAATAGTTACAGCCAAAGGAATCAGTTATTGCTCCCTTCTTTCTCCAATAACACCCCTTGTCTTGTCATCCGGGCCACCCTCCTCTGTTCCCAGTCTACAGGTTTCAGCCCAGAAATGCCCACGTTAAGTATTTTATATTAATGATGCTTATGCCTTCTGACCAAGGTTGGAGGTAATTTAAACATTAAAATGCACTATGCTTGTAAGGGCTTATAGCAACATAATGGGAAATTATATGTCTACACATAGATAAATATATTCATAAAATCTATTCATTCATTGAAAGTCTGATGATTCCAACCAAGATGGATTAACTATAATATTTCCCTTCTCTCCCAAAGCAAGTTAAAAAAAACAGAATGGCCTCTGAGTCCAGAGTCCAGGTTAGAGCAGTGGCTCTCAACCTTCCTAATGTCTCGACAGTATAACACAGTTCCTCATATTGTGGTGACTCCAACCATAAAAATCATCTTCGTTGCTACTTCATATCAGTAATATTGCTACTGTTATGAATCATAATGTAAACCTCTGTGTTTCCCAAGGGTCTTAGGGACCCTGTGGAAGGGTTGTTTGACTCCTCTCAAGGTCGTGACCCACAGGTTGAGAACTGCTGGACTAGAGTATCAGATAAGAGAGAGTTAGACAGACACCTCACAGAGCCTGTAAGGGTCCTGTTGAAAACCAAGTAACACATGCGTGTCATGACACTACTTGAGACCAGGGATTAAAAACCACTCAGGTGTAGAACAAAGAATAATATGGCTTCACAGAGAGTGTGGGTAGTCAGGGAAGAATATACTCATTGGCCCAGGGAAAAATCATAACATAGAACCAGCAAGATGGCCCAGCAGATAAACGCGCTTGTCACTAAGCCTGATGACCTGAGCTCAACCTCCCAGCCCCAGGTGATTATCCTCTGACCTCCACAGGAGTACTGAGACATGTGTCGTCCCCCCGCAGGCAAATAAATAGATTAATAAAAACATTTTTATTAATAATTAGACAGAGCCTGACACCTCAGGTTTGGTCTCTGGGACCTCAGAGTAGAAGGCAAGGACTGTCAGCTGAAAGTTGTCCTTAGACTTCCACATATGTACTATGGCACATGGCGGGTAGGGATGGAGCACACAGTGTCACTCACAATGCATATGTAAATAGGTAAGTGTAACAAGAAATTTAAAATACACAGTAGAGAAGATCCCCGGTGCACTGCGTGCGGAAGAACATCACATGTGTGGTTGGGAGGAGACTCAGGGACAAAGGAACAGATGAAATATTTGAAGACACAGTGTAATCCCCCCATCCCCCACTCCCGCCCCACCCCCCCCACCTCCAGTTTGAGAAAACCATAGCCATGTTCCTGTCATGGAGACTTCCCAGCAAATCGATGGTAACCTGGAATTGTGCTGTTGGGTTTTGTTTTTTGTTTTTTTGTTTTTTTTTTTTTTTTTTTTCTGAATGAATGAGGATGGAAAATGCTCCAATGGCTTCCTGGTTCCAGGATATAGCAACTCTCGCCAGACATTCAATCACTTTGATGTTGAACTTGCCAAGATCCAGAACTACGAGAAATAAATTTTTGCCTTTTACAAAGTAGAAAAAAAATGAATGACTCATCCAACTAAACCCAATCAAGGTACAGAAAATGTGATTTCTCCATATCAAAGGACGGTAGGCATTGGCCAAGAGGTGGGCTGTTGACAGGCACAGCATGGAGGAATTTCAGGGTTTATCATACTGATAGAAAGGGGACGTGGCAGGGCCTGAGGAAGATGACAGAGACCGGATGATTCAACGTATAAAGTTCCAGAAAATATAAACTATTTCTTAGTGATAGAAAAGCTGTCAATGGATGCCTGAAGACTGGAAGAGTCGGGGGAAAGACGAGAGGGAAGGATGACAAGAACGGGGGAAACGTTGGGAGACGACAGATATGTTTGCTATCGTGATTGTAGCGATGGTTTCACAGCTGTAGGCAGATGTCAAAACTCATCAAATTGCGCGTTTTAAATATGTGAATCAATAAAGCTGTTTCAAAAGACTCTGATGAGAAACAGGGTGTTTACATAATTTTAAAATACCTCCCACAAATTGCTTATAAACTAAAGGCGGGAGGGGGGATATCGTCTCAATGAACTGATCAAAGTTAGCATCACTGAGGCCAGCACGCATGACTCTAGCATCCCTGGGAGGATGCAAGGAGAAAAAACGTAGCATCACTCCATGTCTTTCTGCCCAAGATGTATAATCTGAACATGATCATGAAGAACCCACACACATTAAACTTTCCAAGATCGAGCTGGTGGCTTTTAGGGTGCCAAGATTTTAAATAGCAAGAGGAAAATAAAGGAACTGTTGCTGGCTGAAGGAGACCGAAGCCAGGTCTGGTGAAGTGGACCTGAAGTCTTAACTACTTGTGATATGGCTATGAGGAACCAAGAATGTTCAAGGTCAGCGTGAGTAACTTAGGGAAGGTTGTTTTTTTTTAAAGGTTGGAGATGTAAAGATGTAGCCCAGTGATAGAGCATTTGCCTATCATGAGTAGGCTCTTTACCTAGTGAGCCATTTCCTTACCCCTCAACTTATAGTGTGTATGTGTATGTGCGTGTATAAATAATCTAGATTTCTTTAGGAACAGTTCCTGTCTATTCTCTATAATTATGAAAGATCTTAGTGTATGAAAGCAGTTCTCTCTTTGTCTATGTTACGGACTGTAAAGCGCTTTTATTTTATAAGTAATCTTAAACGAAATTCAACTTTTTAAATAACTATGCTGGGGATTGAACCCTAGCTGTTAGGCAAGTACTGTAGCACTGCGCTCCAAACATGCAACGTTGCTAACCACTGAGTTATTTGCCTTGGCCTAAGATACTTTAATACCCTGTAGCTATGTTAAATTTAAGCGTCCACTCTTGCTTCTTTTTAGTGTGAGTTTGGGGATCTCATTTCTAAAGTTTTCCCCCAACTCGAGACCACAGGGGAGGCCTCCCTTCAGGTCTTCTTCCTGTTCCCAGCGCTGTTGCTCATGTCTTAGTCAGTCCTGTGGTTTAGATCTTCAGCGTCCCCTGAAGGATCACTCTCCAGGTTGGTACCACTGAGCCGTGGAAACTTTCTCTAAAAGCATGAACACACATACCTTATTTTTATGTCTGTATGTGCTGGTGTGGGTGTGTACATGGGATTGTTAAGTGTTCACGGAGGGCAGAGGAGTTCGTCAGATCCCTTAGAGCTGGAGTTTCAGGTGGTTAGGACCCATCATGGATGTGGGAGCCCAGACTCTGTCTCCTGCAGGGGCAGGGCACTCTCTTTACAGCTGAGCCATCTTTCCAGTCCTAGATATTAGAAACTTTAAAAAGTGGGGCTTCCTGGGAGGTCTGCTGGTCACTGGGGTGTGTCCTCGAAAGAGATTGTGGGATCCTTGTCCTTCACTCTCTCTCTTGAATTTTTCTGTGTATGCATGTATGAATACATGTTCATGTTCATGTGTGTGTGGGCATACATGAATATGTACATGCGTGTATGTTGTTCAGACAGCAAAACTCCACAATTTTTTTAATTCGGTTCCATCTGTATCGGAATCACAGTGGGATTCTTTGTAAAAATTAACAAGTTGATCTGAAATTGATGAAGAAATTCAATGGAGCCAGAATTGACAAAGTAATCTTGTAAAAAAGAAAGTTAGTGGTCGGGGGTACAGCTCCATGGTAGAGAGCTTGATTAGTGTGACAGGGCCAAGAGTCCTATCCCCAGAGTGTGCCCTCCCCACCCTCTCTCTCTCTCTCTCTCCCTTCCTCTCCCTCTCCCTCCTTTTCCCTCTCCCTCCTCCCCCTCCCTTCCCCTCTTCCCCCTCTCCTTCCCTTCTTTCCCCTCTTCCCCCTCTGCCTCTCTCTCTCCTTCTCTCTCCCTCTCTCTTTTTCATACACACAGTAATAAAGTTGGAGGACTTGTACTGCTGGTTACCAAGAGGGCACATTAATTTAGCAGTTTGAGAATGCCATAAAAAATGGCCACACAGATCAAAGGAATGGAGGTGACCGGTCCAAGATCAATCTCACACTTACAGTCAATTTAATTACAATAAGAAAGTCAAAACAATTCAGAGGAAGGAAAGGTGTTGTTGTTTGGATTTTTTTTTTTTTTTTTTTTTTTGTCTTCTAAGACAGGGTTTTTTTGTGTAGCTATGGCTGTCCTGGAATGTCGTCCAGCTATGTAGTTCAGCCTGGCCTCAGAGATCTGTTTGCCTCTGCCTCCCCAGTGCTGGAATTAAAGGCATGAGTCACCACCTTGAAGCTGGAAAGGAGTGGTGGGGGGGTTGTTTTGTTTTGTTTTTTTAAACAAGGAACATTGGGGCAAATACCATCCAAATGCAAAGGAATGAAGGCAGTCCCCGTGACAAACTATGGTTTTTGTTTCCTTTTGTTGTTTGTTCCTCCCATACATTATGTATACACATTAATTCAAGCTGGATCAGAGATGAACACTAATAACTACAAAACGCCCAGAAGAAAACATAGATTTTTACAGTCTTAGGCTCATAAATCTTTATGATGCCAGGCTTCGCAGTAATTCCTTAGCGAGGACACTAAAAAGCACAAGCGACAACAATGAAAAGGGAAAAGGGACAGCATCCAAAGCAGACAGTGGATGCACCGAAGGAAACACTGACCAAGTGAAAGCACTTTATTATGAGAAGAGTATCCACACACCATATTTCTAGCAAGGGGCTACAGACGGAAAGTAAATGAGGAGCTCGTACCACATAACAGACAGGCGCATAGCTCCTAAGTCACACGAGCAAGGACGATGTCAATAGGCTAATGAACATCCAAAGACGCTCAGGATCTCGAGCTAGGATGGGAGGTGTAAAAGTAACAGCGGGCAAAGACAGGAAGCATAAGAGTCATTGTGTGAGCACAGACGAAAGCAACGGTGGGATTTCATTTTACACCACTAGGAAGGCTGTCCTCAAGAAGACGGTTGATAGCAAGTGATGACAAGAATGTAGGTAAAGTGGAATCCTTCTGCCCTACCCACGGGAATGGCAAGGGTGCAAAAAGCCAGACTCTCGTTGGACCTACCAACACTAGGTGTTTCCCTAAGGGACAGGAAAATGCACACTCCAACACTTACACATAAACGTGTATTGCACATTACTTTCTAGCAGTCAGAAGTACAGATAATTCAAACGTCTATCAACTGAGGAATGCAGAGATGAATGTAGGAGCTGCACATCCTGCTCAGTAAGGTTGTGGTAAAAACGAGTAGGCAGCTGGGGCATGCCATCGTCAGGATGAAACTTTGGGATACTTTGCTAAGTGAAAGAAGCTGGACGGGAAGGAGCCCATGTTATTGCTTGATTTCATTTACATGGACCGTCCTGAACAGAGAAATCCAGAGCAACGGGAAACAAATGAACAGCCACCTAAGACTGGGGCAGGAGATTGGAAGATTACGGAGTGATAGTCTCGACAATGTTCTCAAATTCTGTTTATGATTCTGTGAATATCCCCAAGCCTGTGGCATCGCACCCTTTTGAGTGTGTAGATTTTTAGGGTCTGTGGATTGTGTTATAGTTCAATAAAGCTACTGCCGGACATGGCAATCAAACATTGTGCCATCGTTTAGTGGAACGTTGGACTACTCTGCTGTGACCAGAAGTGTTTAATAGAGCCATGTAGGAAAGAAGGCAGGAAGTTTGCTTGAATGGAGGCAGGCATTATGGTCATGCTGGTAGTCTCTGCATCCAAGAACCTAAAGCAGAAGGATTTCAAGTTTCAGGCCTGCCTGAGCTACATGTGAGACCTGTCTCAAAACAAAACCACACGCACATGCTGTCGTTACCGGACCATAGGAAACTGGGTAGCAGAGGGGTGGGAGTGGGTCTGTTTACTGAAGGACGGGGACAGATTGAAGCTTCTCACATGATTTTTACAGATTCTTTTTACTTTGTACGCATGCATGTGGGCACACACGTGTCAGGGTGCACGTGCAGAAATCAGAGGACATTTTTGAGAGACGGGTTCTCTCTTTTTACCCTACAGGTTCCTTAGGCTTGAACTCTGGTCATCAGGACTAGCAGCCAGCACTCTGACTCCCCACTAACCCTCATCAGCTCAAGATTTGTGCTTCTCGGGAGCGGAAAGAACTAGCAGAGGGGCAGGGGGTTGGGCAGGTAGGAGACAGGCCATCTTCTGGAGTAAACCCAAAGAGATGGACAGATAAACAGAAGGAGCTGTTCAGAAACCCATTACTCCATACACAGCAATTTGTTTCTTCTTATTTGTTTCAATAAGAAAGAAAGTGTCAAATGAGAGAGGAGATAGCAGGGCCCTGGGACTGAAAGAGGAAAGTTAGGAGAGTCGGGCAGGGCTGAGACAGAGCCTCAGCTGCAAGCAAGGAAATAGATTGTACAGGGGCCAGCGAGCAAGAGCTGTCCCTGAGCTATCTTCTCCTGAGTCATCTGAGGCAGGCCAGACAGCCCCAAATGCTTTCAGAGTTACTCACTCTGGCCTTGAGCCTTTCACTCTCTGGACACTCTCCTCTAGACTGACTGCCTTTTGGCATCCTTTCTCCCAGAACTGAATGTTCTTCTCTAGTGAGGGCCGCTGCAAATCCACCTCCCTGGTTCTATACCATATGCATTCCTTAGCTCTCTACCCGAGGTGCCTGCAGCACACCTCACGATTTCCTCGCACTAGGACAGCGAAAGATCAACAAAACAAAACAAAACACCAGGAAAATCTGTTAGCCCAGGGGTGGTAGGGGACCCACTAGGAGTTATGCTGAGAAGTTTACCATGATAGCGGGACAACATAGAGAAAAATAGGGTCAGGGATTTGGGATGGGCTCTGGATTCTTATTGGTTTAAGCCAGCCAGCTAGGCAAAGGGAGCAGCCACTCATCCTGGACCTATTTACTGAGCACAGCCACAGTCCCCTGACTGTGAAGGTCCAGGCCAACTGGAGCTCAGAACAGCAAGAGAAAGGAGAACGCAAAGAAACTCTCAGGGCCGTGGCTGCCACCCAACACTGGCATTGTTGCCGGGCCAAGTATCTAGGCACAGAGAGCACAGGGTGCCTGGCAGCAAGGGGCAGGATGGCATGTGAAATGAACACCAAGCACGCCTTTGCCTCAGAGCTGGACTTAGAACATGCTTCAGCTGCTGATCTTCCTGGCTGGTTGCTAAACCTCTCTGAGCTTCCAGTTTCCTCATCTGCAAAATGCAAGATCCTAAAACCCACCCCTGGGGACTGCTATAAGAAATAGAGCCCAGCCTGGCAGGGGTAGCACAGGCCTTTAATCCCAGCACTTGGGAGGCAGAAGCAGGTGGATCTCTGTGAGTTACAGGTCCTCTTGGTCTACAGAGCGAGTTCCAAGACAGTCAAGGCTACACACAGACAAACCCTGTCTTGGAAAAAAAAAAAAAAGAAAGAAAGAAAGAAAGGAAAGAAAGGAAAGGAGAGAGGGGGAGGGAGGAGAGAGAGGGGAGAGGTGGGAGGGATAGTTTTCAGGACTCTCTAGCCCATCTCCAAACATCTGTATGTGTTAGCCCTCCCTCTCAAGCTCCTAGCACAGAGGCACACTGAGGAAAATGGATGCTCCTGGCTACCCTTCTGGTCTTTTCTAGAATCTTTCTTCTTCTCGGAAGCATTAGTCTGTGCCCCGTGGATTTTCTCTACTGTGCATACTTCCTCCTAGGACACATTCGGCACAAACTCTTTACCTGCCCACTTCGCGATGCCTCCCCCACCGCCCCCACCCCACCCCTTGTCTGTGAAGGCAGAAGGAAGCTCTTGCTCACGTATACCCCAGTTCACAGCACATTCCCACCATGTACTCAACAAACAGGTGTTGATGGGATGAGGTTTTAAAGTGAGGGATGTTTAACCCTCGACCCCCAAGCCTCGCTGACTCCTAGGTGGAACAGAAATGCGAATTCTTGACTGGCCCATGGTTTCTCTTAAACTGGCCCCCAAAGACTGAGGTGAGCTCAAGGAAGACAGCACAGATTCTGCAGAGACTGTATGGCTTCTAGTCTTGGTTCTGCGGCTTATCAGCTCTGAAACTTGCCCTTTCTGTGCGTTGGCTTACTCATCTATGGAATGAGTCATACGGTTGCCATGGAGATAAATAGGCGGCTGGCACAGTGCTCCTAACGGCACCTGGAACATAGTAAATACTGTATAGGAACCTCCGCACACTGCTCCTCCTGGCTGCCCCACTGGTTCCTTCTGCTCTACAGCTGGCTATGGTGAGCTAACCCAGTTACGCTCATTACTGCTTCCACTGCTGCAACAAAATATGGGACACAAGCAACTCAAAGGAGGGAGGGTTTATTTTGACTCCCATTTCAGGGATACCAGCCAATGATGTCGGGGAAAGCAAGGTGATTACAGAAGCTGCAGCAGCTTCAATGGTGTGGTGTGGAGGGAAGCTTGGAGCTAGTCACACTGTGGTGGCAGAGAGGAAGCTCAGGCCATAAGTGGGCTAGCCTCCAGAATTTCCATGGCCTCTCCAGAAAGCACCACCAGGACGGCACAAGTGTTCAAATACATAAGACTGGGCAGATTTCAAACCATTGTGGCTGATGGTGCCACAAATGTTACTCAAGCCAATCTGGGGGAGTCCAGACATTTTATCAGTTAAATGGCCTTCAGCCACCATTTACAACCACTAAGACTATGGATATCCATGCCTTATTATTATTGTTGTTGTTTTGTTTTGTTTTGGAGACAGGATTTCTCCTTACAGCCTTGGTTGTCTAACTCTGTTTTTGAGTCAAGGTCTCTCAGTGAACCTGAGAATTTCTAATTTGGCTACTGTGGCTGGTCCAGCCTGCCTCCAGGGGACCCTCACACACATGCAGATGTGTGTGAGATGACAGGTTACACCAGGAGCTTTTAACATGGGTCCTGGGATCCAAACTTATGCCTGACAGCAAGCTCTGTTTCCTGCTGAGCCACCCTCTGAACCTCCTTCCCTTCTCACCTAGATGAACTGCAAGGGCATGGAGGAGCATATGGGTTCTGTGTGAGATCTGGGACGGGCCCAAAGCTGCAGCTCAGGCAAGGTCCAGGTGCTGCTACTGTGCGTTCGTGGACCACACTTCACCCTATGAGACCCTAAACAATGAGAATTTCTCTTTCTCACCAATCTGTGTAAAAAGACAAAGAGAGAAACAAGTTTACCAATAAAGGAGCGAAAGGAGATTAGGAAGAAGAAATGTGGGGCTGGCAAGATGACTCCCAGGGAGCTCTGGTTACTTGAGCTGTAGCCATGGAAAAATGTTGGAAGGAGAGAACCAACTCCCCAAACCTGTCCTCTGACATCTACCCACATACAGTGGCATGCACACACTCATGTGCACACACAAATATCCTATGTGAACCCACGTATAGAATAATAAATTCTAAAACATTTTCTAAAACAATAAAGTTGCCCAGGCATAAGTAGTTCTCTTCCACTGTTTCAACATTTTAAATGATCAGGACTGAGGACTCAGCGACTCTCACCGCCTTGGAATGAATGCTTACGCTTCAGCCCTCAAGCTCATGACTAGGGCAAAAGGAAGAGATGGGTAAAGGCAAGAACGGGTTCTGAGTGCGGCCAGTTAATACAACAGTACACACTATGCCCAGATGTTTGAAACAAAGCCTGTTCACATTCTAGTACCCAAAGGACAAGAGAATGTTTAACATGGCTCAGTTTGCCTCAAACACAATGACAAAGAATGAGAGAAACGGACACCAGGCAAGCAACTGAAGTTAGGTGCAGCCCGTGCTCATTTCTAGAATCACACACATACCACCTGTCACCCTCGAGATGACGGGGTCACTATGACAGCATCTCCCCGCCTCTAACGCTCAGGCTTGCACACTGGCACACTGGAGTGGGAGCAGATTACTTGAGTGCTGGTCCCAGGATGAACCCTCATTTGTGGCTCCTAATCTTTAAACTAAATAAACACCTTCGTCACAAATTCATCTCAAACCTTGGTTCAGGAGCCTAGTACAGTTCTTCCCTCCCCAGCCATCAGCTGCCAGGGGAAGGCACTCTGTTTTCCTTTTGGTTGGCACTGCTAAAAACTTGGAAAAGAACTGCTTGATTCAAAGGTCAAGGGGCGGAGCCTATGACAGAGCCTGAGCCAGCCAGTGCACTCTTTCTCCCTAACAACCAGTGATTGGCTCAGGTTTAGGACATGACCAAAGGAGCCTTCAGTTCAGTCATCAGAGACTGAGACAGGCAGATCTCTGAGTTCCAGGCCTGGCTGGGTAACATGGGAGATTCCATTTAAGAAAGAAAGAGAGAGGGGAGAGGGGGGGGGAGGGGGGGGGGGGAGGGGGGGAGAAGGGGGGGGAGGGAGAGGGAGGGGGAGGGGGAAGGGGAGAGAGGGAGAGGGAGGGGGAGGGAGGGAGAGGAGGAGAGGGAGAGGGAGAGGGAGGGAGGGAAGAAGGGAGGGAGGAAAGGGTCTTAGTGAGCAGCCCTGGTTAACCCAGAACTTGTTTGTTGCCCAGGCTGGACTTGAACTTGTGGTGAACCTCCTGCCTTTGCCTCTGCCTCCCAGGTGCTGGGGTTGCAGGTGGGTGACACTGTATTTGGCTGTTCAATCATTTCCACTCACTGCCCTGCCAACAAAACCTCTTCTGGTGAGAACATGCGGAGTGTGGCTTTACTTCCAGGATGCAGGAAGGAACACATCCACCAGGAACTCAGAATTGACATCATCTCAAGAAATGATGATGCCAGGTGGTGGCTGCCTGTGATTATCTTTTCAGACGATCATTACTTTGTGTAAGCTGTGGTTGGCAATGCTGCCCATTCGCCACGGGGTTAAGTAAAGATTTGGCTCAAATCTGAGACCAAATTAAGATTTCTGACGAATAGTTTAATACAATGTCTGCCATATAACTATGCTAAATATTAGTTTTTCCCCAGGGTTCTCCCTCAAACCAGTCTCTAGTATGGTGTCAAGTATCTAGGGCTGACTGCTTCTTAAACAAAGAGTTTTTAACTTCAGTAGTATTACATAACATTTATGGGTTTTTTTAAAAGGTGCATTGGGTACATAGACTATGGTACAACATGGATCCTAAAGAAAAAGGAAATGTGTAGGAAAATATATGAAAGGATGCACACAAAATTCACTGACCTGGGCCAAGAAGAGAAGGCCAGGGATGGTGGTGGTAATTAAAAGAGACTTTAGTCTGAGCACGGTGATATATACCTTTAATCCCAGTACATGGGAGGCAAGCACAGGCAGATTTCTATAAATTTAATGCCAGCTTGGTCTATGTATCAAGGGCTACAAAGAGAGACTCTGCCTCAAACAAACAAACAGACAAACCAAACAAAAAATCCAAAACACTTTAGCCTGTTATATCTTAAGTTTTAAGCTTTTAAATGAGAATATATATACATATATATGTGTGTGTATATATGTTACATACACAATTAAAATAAGTTTTTATTTTCATTATCACATTTTATTTGTGTGTATGTGTATACACATGTGTACCAACTCTAAAACACTTAAAAATTTATTTTATTTAGCATTTTAAAAACAAGCTATCATGTAATTTAAAAAACAAAGAATGTGCCTGTCTGCTTTACCCCTGAGGGAGTTGGGAAGGCAGTGAGGGGGTGGAAGCTGGTCCTCAGGCATGCGCTCCTCACTGCATGGCATTCTTCAGCCTCCCTTCCCTTGTGACTCTTGGGACTCGACCATGGGTTTCCACAGCTACATGGTTTCTTTTGCATAGGAAAAGTTCATATTCTTCAATCTGGTTGACTAATAGCTTAAAGTAGCTCAAATTTTCTTTTTCCTAAGTCTGTTATAGGTCTATTCTAGTCTATTCACTAGGGTGTTTTTGTTTTGTTTTGTCCACTTGATAATGATGGAGTCATCTGGAAAGAGAGAGCCTTAGATTGGCCACTAGGCAAATCTGTATGGTTACTTCCTTAATCGATGAGTGATATAGAAAGTTCGGCCTGCTGTCGGCAGTGCCATCCCTGGGCAGGTGGTCCACGGATATATAGGAAAACGGTTTGAGAACGCTATGTAGAGCAAGCCAGTGAGCATTGTTCTTTCATGGTTTCTGCTTCAGTTCCTGCCTTGGGGTCCTCGCCCTGACTACCCTTCATGATGGACTGTTTTTTTCTCCTCAAGTCATTTTTTTTTTGGTCAGTTTTATCATAGCAGTAGGAAACCAAACTAAAACACTAGGTCTCCAACAAACTTCACATAATCCTTCCTTAGAAACTTTAACTTCGAAATAAACAAACAAACAAACAAACAAGCTGGGAGCTAAGGTAGGCCAGGGAGTGGATGCTACCCAGAAAGAATAGCAATAAGACAAGCTGGGTCTTGCAGGAAGTCTTAACCCTCTTCACCCTCCTAAACCCTTTCTCTCTTTTCTCATGTTGGAAAGACATCACTCACCTAAGTGAAACGCATTGGGCTTGGAGCTTTGTATGGTCAAAACAAAGCAAGGAGGTTGCTGACATAGCTTAGCTGGTAGAATGCTTGCCTAGCATGAACAAAGGCCTGGGCTTGATCTCCTGCACTGTACAAAAACCAGTGTGCTGCCCCACACATTTCTCATCCCAGACATGCTCCTGTCTCCACCTCCTATCTTACAGAAGTGCTGGTATAGATGTTTGCTAGCATGTCTGGCTTTTTGTGGGTTCTGAGGATCTGGACTCAAGCTCTCACACATATGCAGCAAATACTTTACTCACAGAGCCAGCCCCTACCTTACTTATTATTAAGAAGAGGTGTTGCTTTGGTGGTCAAGTTAGTCTTGAACTCTTCGCTCAAGTGATCCTTCTGCCTTAGATGCACACCACCTTGCTGGTCCCAGCAATGTGCACATTTTGTCTTCCAGCTTTGGATGGCCCTCCCATCATCTGCCCTGACAACATCTACAGCACACATCCACCCACAGTGTTGTCCTGACTTTCATCCTGAAGCCTTTCCACCTGAGAGCTTTTCGAAGTACTGTGTCCCATGCTGTCACTTAGAAAGAACATTTGCCATCTCTTAAAACTCGCTCAGATGCCTGCCTGTTCCCTATTCAGGCTCTACTCCCATGTTACATGTTTGCACCGCTTAAGATGTTCCCGGGCACTTTAAAGGCCAGAAAACATACTGCCACCTGGATTAGGTGCCAATGGGAATCCTGATCTGCATCAGTTGGTAACGCGTCTCATTTGTCCGGTGGCTCAGCTCTCCGTAGACGACTTTCTGAAGTTCACAGACAGAAAGCAGCTGTAGTAGAATGCTGACCTCATACTCTTATGAACAGTGTCCAAGAACATGGGACTAAAGTTTGTCCTTTCCATACTGAGGATGGAATGCTAGGCAAATGTCCTACCACCGAGCTACATACCTACTCCTCAAGGCCAGCAAACCTTGAGGCTCTCTTCAAGGCTTATCATAAGACCTTGTCTGGCTTCCCTCTGGACCTTGTTGGGCTGAGTTTATTCATTGCACATCTGTATGTGTGACTTGGGTAAGTTGACAAAAGCAACTCACAATTCCAGGACAGAGTACATGGTGTCGGTGAAGTCATGGAGACGGGTGCTTGAGGCCATGGGTCACATTGCATTCAGAGTGGGAAGCAGGAGGAGGTGGATGCTGGTGTTCAACTTCTCCTCTCATTTCCATTCAGTCTGGACCTGAATGAACGTGAGTGGGATGGTGCCACACAAGGGGCAGGTCCTCCCATCTCAGCTGGCCCCTCACAGACATCTCCACAGGTGCACCTTTTAGGTAACTAGTTGAAGGGTTAGTCCAATCACTATCACAATACGCTTAACCCACCTTTGTCTCAAGAATTGAATACTCTGTTGAAGTATGGTTGTCCAAGGTCTGGCTCTCTCTTTCTCCTCTCCTCTCCTCTCCTCTCCTCTCCTCTCCTCTCCTCTCCTCTCCTCCCCTCCCTTTCTTCCCTTCCTTTCTGTTTTTGTCTCTGTCTTTCTTTTGTTTTTTTCCAGACATGGTTTCTCTATGCAGCCCTGAATGTTCTGGAACTCACTTTGTAAACCAAGCTGACTCAGAGATCTGTCTGCCTCTGCCGCTCAAGTGCTGGGATTAAAGAGGTGCATGGCTATGGTCCGGATTTCTAAATTGGTTACTGACACAGACAATGAACTATTGTTGGGTTTGTGTCAGGTTCCAAAGTCCCTGCTTCCCTGTTGCTGAAGACCAATGGTGAAAAGGAGGTAGAAAAGGTATTGAAGAAACAGCAGCATGTCCCTCACACTTTCTTCCTCAAATTGTTATTTGGAACAGTGTTATTGTTATTTCAAGTATATGTAAATGAACGTATGACAAAGGTTCTATCAGATAGGAGAGAAAAAAGATCTACTCAAGAAAGCTGGAGAGTCGATGACAGCGTGGCTTCTTAGTGTACTGTAACTGGAGCATGAGGTAATAACCTAGAGAGTCTTTCCTGAACTTACTAAAATGGTCACAGTCAAATGGTAAAAGAACGAGTTTGACTGCCACATCTTTTTTTGTGTGTGTGTGACAGGATCTCACACTGTAGCGTAGGCTGGACTGGGACTCATCACCTACATAAGCCAGCATCAAACTCTCAGTAATCCTCCTGCCTCAGCCTCTGAAATGTTGAGATAACAGGCAAAAACCACCACATGGCATGGGCCAACAGGCCCGCGTTGACGCCATCTTTCATTTATTCTAATAATGCCAACCATATTCTTGGAGGTAGAGGTAAGATGGTAAATTGAGGCACAGGTGACCTCTTACATCAAGCAGGGTAGTGCAGGCACTAAACAGATAATTAGGGCTGGCGTACATCTCAGTGAGAGAGATGGCATGCATGGGACTCAAGCCAGATCTCTGAAAATGAAGCTCAACGCAAGCCCCTCCTCAGCAGCACTAACCAAAACCCCCAAATAATGACAAGGTAACCAAGGGGACCAGAAGGGTGGCTCACATGGTAATGTGTTTGCTATGCAAGCATGAGGGCCTGAGTTTGATTCCCAGAAGCCATATAAAAAATGCTGGCTGGCGTGACCCACAGCTGTAATCTCAGGCTGGGAAGGTGGAGACAGGCAGATTCCAGCCTGACCTAATTGGTGAGCCCAGACTAAGAAGACTCTCGAAGGAGGTAGATCGAGTTCCTGAAAATGACACCCAAGGTTGTCTACTGGCCTCCACACATACGTGCATGTGTGGGCATACCTCCCCAACACACACACACGCACACACACACACACACACACACACACACACACACACACACACATTAAAATATTTCCTGAGGCAGTGGAAGCCCACAGCACAGTTGAAAGCACCACAGTAGGACAGGAGGCGAAGTTTACTTAGCTTTTGTTTGTTTGTTTAGAGACAGGATTTCTTTGTGTAGTCCTGGCTGTCCTGGAACTCACTCTGTAGACCAGGCTGTCCTCAAACTTAGAGATCCACCTGCCTCTGCCTCCTGAGTGCTTGAATTAAAGGCTTGCCCCACCACCACCCAGGATCCCAAGGTAAGAAGGCAACCTCTGGCAGACAAGATAAGTAGCTTGCTACAAGGCACACAACTAGGGTGTTGGTGTGGGGACATCCTCTTGGAGACAGCGAGGAGGAATGGAATGAGGAATAGTCGGAAGGCGAACTGAGAGGGGGATAATGACTGGACTGTAAAATATAAAAAGCTAAATTATAATAATAACAAGAACAACAACACAGAGGTGGTCCATGGAAAACTAAGAACTGAGCCTACTCATGGCAAAACGAAGACTTAGTCACAGTGGTGTATGTCACCCTTCCCATAAGAATCCCATTGTTGTCCCCATTTTATAGATGAGAAGACGCAGGCTCAGGGCAGAATTTGTTTAAGGTTACTGAGTCTAGGAGCCAAATCAGAATGTGGGTAGATCTAAGTGGCTTTGCTGTTCACTACAGTCCCACACCACCTCTGCAGGGGCCCGTGTCAAGGCCTCAACCATTCTGCAGTGTCTAGCCATTTACCCATGTCTCTCCGTTCACTAAGGCTACAAGCTGCTTACGAGAAAAGACCAGGCTATTCGGCTCTGTTTCTCTGGCCCCAGAACAGTTTTGGCGTTTAATCCACTATGCAAATGTTTGCTGAATGAACTAAATAACCGATAACTGGAGGAAGGATTGCTAGGGAAGTTTCCAGACCCAGGATATGGCCTCAGAGATTGTGCCTGAATCCGTCCTCAGCCTCAGTAACAAAGCCCTCCAAAAGGAAGAAAGAAAGAAAATGGGGCGTAGCAAGGATTCCAGACTGGATTCCATGACGTCACCCGAAGTTGGATGTCTGCACTCGTAAACAAAGGCTCTTGTGACATGGCCCCTGGCCAGGCTAGCCACTCAGCTCTTGTGGGGGAGGTGGTTGAAGAGAGCAGCCCCCATGTTGGCCTCTACCCTGTATTCAGCCTCTGGATTTAGCAGGTAACTCCTCCAAGGGAAAACCAGGACAGGAAATCATGTTGCCATGGAGACCAGAGAGGCCTTTCCAGACAGAGGGGAAAATAAACACACTGCGCTTGGACTTAACCCCCACCAAGCCACGGTGGCCTCATCTCCTAGCCAGTGAGGCCCCGGTTTTCTCTAGAAACTTCTAGTGGCCTCTCCTCCAAGTACTCTCAACATCAAGGGCTGAGTGAATGGGTTACTTGACCTAAGCAGTGTCCCTGGGGGAACATAAGCCTGGGGAAAGAGGAGGAAGCCATTTTGTACTTCACCTTCAAGCCTCCTCAGACTCTCAGAGCTGGCAACTAGACTCTGACAATGACTAAACATTTATGTTGTGTCTGTTGTATGCCAGGTTCTACCTGCTTTAGATTTATCGAACTCATTCAGTTGTCATGGCAATCATTACTTTGATACTTTTCCTAGCCAGGAAACAGACACCCAGAGACTGCGAGGCTCTCCCAAGGTCATCTGAAAGTTGGGCGTGGCACCAGAATTAAGGATACTTTGCAGTGTTAGGACTACAGATTTATTGTATAGTGTGACCCCTATTGTTTGATGAGTCACTACCTTGAATGATTGTTATGGGGTTAAATTCAATGTGCAGTTATTGAGCACCTACTGTATAATAGGCACTGTATTGAGCATGGAAAGAATAGCAAGAAATAGAGAAAGATGATACCGGGGCACAAAGCTTCCAGGACAGAAGGAAGGGATCTTTCCTTTTAGTCCCAAGGTGGGAACAGGTTGACTCATTGGGAGAAGTGAAGAGAAGCCAGAGGAGCTGAGGAAACAAAGGGAACAAGGGAGATTAATTTCTAATTGAGGGCTGGAGAGATGGCTCAGTGGTTAAGAGCACTGACTGCTCTTCCCGAGGTTCTGAGTTCAATTCCCAGCAACCACATGGTGGCTCACAACCATTTGTAACGGTTCTGATGCCCTCTTCTGGTGTGTCTGAAGAAAGCAACAGTGTACTCACATACATAAAATAAATATATAAATAAATAAACCTTTAAAAAATTTTTTTCTTTTTTTTTTTTTTTGGAGATGGGGACTGAACCCAGGGCCTTGTGCTTGCTAGGCAAGCACTCTCCCACTGAGCTAAGTCCCCAACCCCCTTTAAAAAATTTTTAATTGAAGAAGTGGGGTTTGTTCCCATATCAGACTCAGACTGAGCACTGAAGAATCCTGCGCTCTGCCAGGATGCCTGCCATGGACCAGGGGCAAGGCCTTTCAGGCTGAATGCTGAAAGGTGCCCACCGGGGTGTCTGTCTTTTTAAATGTATTATTTTTAGGTTGACATATAAAGCAGTGGGTCTCCTTGTGGCATCTTCATCCATAAGCGTTGTTCTCTGTCCTCATCTGTTCCCCACCCCCACCTCCCTCTCCTGTGCTCCCTCACTGCCAGCCACCACTGTCTTTCTTCTTTGGAGAACTTTCTCAGTTAAACCCCTATTGCATGCTTTCCTAGTACTCGCATGTTTTAGTTTGCTTCCTACTGCTATGGTGGAACACTCCGACCAAAAGGTACTTGGGGAGGAAAGGGTTTACTTGCTTTACACATCCTGATCACAGTCCAACGCAGGAACCTGGAGGCAGGAGCTGAAGCAGAGGCCATGGAGGGGTGCTGCTTCCTGGCTTGTCCCCCAGGGTTTGCTGAGCCTGCTTTCTTATGCAACTCAGGACCACCTGCCCAGGGCTGGCAGGTGCTGCCTGGGGTGAGCTGGAGTCGTACCCCCATCCATCATTAATCAAGAAAATGTACCACAGGTTTGCCTACAGCCCACTCTGATGGGAGCATGTTCTCAATAGAAGGTCCCTCTCCCTAGATGCCTCTAGGTTGTGTCAGGCTGACACAACCAAACCAGCACGGTGTATCCCACTACTCTCTCCAGGACCAACTTCCCTAAAGATCTCTTCCTGCAAAGCCAAACAGACGTATATGATTTCAAATCCAAGACCCACACACCAGAGATGTGGTTCTTCTTTCACTGTTAAGTTTATTTCACCTAATGAGCTCCGGTCCCACTCATTGTCCCGCAAATGCATGCTTTCTCTCTTCTTTATGGCTGAATAAAGCTCCACTTTGCAAATACACCACATTTTCTTTATCCACGTATCTGATGACAGACACCTAAGCTGGTTCCATTTCCTGGTGGTTGTGGATAATGGCCCAAGAGGTTTCAGCGGATAGGTGAAGAACAAGTGACTCTCACACTGAACTTTACCTGAGCTGCTACCTCACTTGGCATAAAGGCTGCAGGTGGGTGGGGCCAGGAAATTCCACCACTTGATAGTGTTTGAGCTGGACACACAGACTCCTTGACCTCTGCTGTGCAGCAGTTTCCTCTATGATTAAAACCTTCCATCTAAGGGGGAAGCTCTCCTTAAGACGCGGGATGTTGTTAGAAGGCGGTGAAACAACAGGATGCTGTAAGGAGGTGGTTCTCAAAACCTTCCTGACACTACGGCCCTTTAATACAGTTCTGCATGTGGTGGTGGATCCCCAACCGTGAAATTATTTTCATTGCTGTCTCATAACTGTAATCACATATGGAAGCAAGACATAACTTTGCTACTGTTACAGATCATAATGTAAATATCTGATAGGCAGGCTATCTGAAATGCGACCTGTGAAACCCCTGTGAAAGGGATATTGACCCACAGTTTGAGAGCTACTGCTCTAAGAGGCTATGGAACACTCTATCCTGCAAGGAAGCTCTGAAGATCAGGAGTAAACAACTCAAAATAGCTTCAGGAAGTCCCTGAGACTGACCAGATTCCCTAATGCCTTCCCCTCTCGGGCCCCTAGCTTATATAAGTTCTTATGTAAGAACTGTAGAGAGATACTCAAGGGCAACCAAACTTCCAGAAGAGACTCATATATTTAAATACTTGATCATCAGGGAGTGGCACTACTTGAAAGGGATTAGGAGCTGTGGCCTTGTTGGAGGAAGTGTGTCACTGGGGTAGGCTTTGGGGTTTCAAAATCCTCAGCCAGTCCCAGCAGTTCTCTCTTCCTCCTGCTTGTGGATCCAGATGTAGAACTCCCAGCTACTTCTTCAGCACTATGACAACCTGTGTGTCATCATGCTCCCTGACACAAAGGACTAAACTCTCTGAAACTGTGAGCAAGCCCCAGTTAAATGCTTTCTTTTGTAAGGGTTGCCTTGGTCATGGTGTCTCTTCACAGCAATAGACCAGTAACCGTGACATTCTCCAAGCTCTAAGATGCCTCTGCTATGTACATGGCCTTCCATAGCATAGTCTGCACCTCAGTCTGTTAGAGAGGCTCCTGCTCCTCTTGGCTTCTCCAGCTCCACCTGGCTATAAGAGCCCATTGTTCTTAGCCTCGGATCCTCTTGAGTTTCTTTCACTTTATCCTCTCTGTGGAAAATTTCCTTCCATGTAGTGCTCCTTATGTGACCAAATTAAAGCCTGCCTCCTCTGTCCTGCTAGGGTCTCACTGAAACACTTACCAACGAAATTCATTAGCCAAGCCCATCTGGGAGACTCCATGGGTTCTGCCCAGCTCCCTCAAACTAGAGCACCCCAGTTCCTTTCCATAGCATCTATAGGTGAATGTGTCATCAAAACATGTCACTGTCCTATTCCCTAGAACATGTCACTGTCCTATTCCCTAGAGATGGACAGAGGTCCTTTCACATGTCGATGGGTAAAGCACAGTAGAGCACAGGTTAAACACACAGGGATTTGGCAATGTATTTCAAAAGCTGGGTCCCTTTGACCCAGTAACTTAATCTTTAGGAATTCATCTCAAGGATAATAACCCTATTGGTGGGTGCTGGGATGACAGTATGTATCTAACAGCAGTTGGCTAGTTAAAGTAATTCAACCATGGACCTGGAGAAATGAATCAGTGTGTAAGGGCACTTGTTGTTTTTGAAGAGGACCCAAAATCAGTTCCCAGTTCAGAACCCAAGGTGCACAACCATCTGTTACTCCAGGACCAGGGGATTCAACACTGTCTTTTGACCAAGTATTCATATAGTACATATGTATACATACAAGCAAAAGAGTTATACACCCATAAAATAAAGTGAATAAATCTAACCAAAATTTAATTGAATCATTTTAAGGGCTGAGTGGGATGGGGTTGGCATTCAAAAGAGTCCTAACCCCGACTAGACAAACGCTCTACTGGTAAGCAACATCTCAGTTGTGTGTGTGTGTGTGTGTGTGTGTGTGTGTGTGTTTGTGTGTGTGTGTGTATGTCTATGTATGCCTATTTATGTCTATGTACATGTCATGGCAGGAGTGTAGAGGTTGGAGGACTTTTAGAAGTCTGTTCTCTCCTTCTACCTTGTGGGTCCTAAGGACAGAACTTAAATCCTTAGGGTTGGTGACATGCACCTTTATCCACTGAGCCATCTCTCCTGTCCCACGACTTGAGTGTTGCAAGCTTTCTAAGCTCCAAAGATAGAGCCGTACTTCCATCTAACAGCTGGATTACTGAAAACAGCTGGACTACTGATAGCCAAAAAGGTAACAGTGTGCAAGCCTAAAATCCCACACTTCCGGGGCTAGGCAGGAGAATCCTAAATTTGAGGTCATCCTTGGCTACAAGGACTTGGCTACAAGGCCAGTCTGGACTTCTTAGTGAGATTCTGTTCTGAAACAAGGAAGTTGGGGGTGGGAGGACACATTAAATATTTACATATTTGTACCAATAGAAGATGTCCTATCTCATTAATAGAAGAAAGTTGCAGATTCCAGAACAGGAAGTTTAAAAATCCATTTATCTTCCCAGGCTCTGGGGATCAAAACCTAGCTTCAGTAAGCTACACAAGGGCAATGGCACGGCATGAGCTTAGGGTATGCAATGTGTGCAGAGCTCTGGATCTGATCCCTAGCACGCAAACCAAAACAAACTCCATTGTCCTGAAGACCCTTTCATAGAAGTGGTGACTCCTAAGTGTCTTCCAGTATTTCGTTGTGTGCATCTGCCACAGTTTGCCAGGGAGTATCAGAAAGCTCAGCTTTTATAGCAGTAAACTGTATATTATGTCATACTACACACAATTGCTATACAGTGATCCATTGCTATATAACAAATTATCCAGAATTCAATAGCTTAAGACATCAAATGTGTGTCATTCCACCTTCTCCCCAGGTTGCAGCCAGGTGTGGCTCAGGCCTGTGGTCTCTCCTCCTAGCTTGGGTCAGGGAGATTTGCCTCCAGCCTAACTCTCAATCTTTGGCAGACCTCCTTTCAGGTTGCCAGTTGCAGGTTCTTCCTCTGTTCCTTGACACATGGGTCTCTCCATAGGTTACAGAGGAACAGAGGGGTTGCCTCAAAGAGAGCCAGGATGAAAGCAGAGTCTTATCACCAAATGGGGACACGGAATCTCATCATTTGGGCCGATTCTGTAAATGAGAGGTTGAGAGGTGGCTCGCTCACTCCTACATTCAAGGGGCAGAGACTTTATAAGGACATGAATAACAAAGTAATCACTACGTGAGACATGCCCAGGGTGATGGTGTACACTTTAATCCCAATACTCAGGAAGCAGGCAGGTCTCTATGAGTTCAAGGCCAGCCTGATCTACATAATGAGTTCCAGGCCAGGCAAGGCTATGGAGTGAGGCTCTGACTCAAAAAAGAAACAAACAATAAAACCAGGTATAGTGGAGCACACCTTTAATTCCAGTATTCAAGGGTCTGAAGCAGGTGGATCTCTGTGAGTTGGAGGCCACTCCAGTATACAAAGTGACTTCCAGGCCAGTCAGGCTATTTAGAGAGACCCTGTTTCAGGAAAAAGAAAATAGTCAAGGACACTGCTATCCATCCAAAGCTAAGCACGAAGTGCAGAAAGTGGGTCTGAACAGTGAGTGTGAAGGGGACAGTGGAAGAGGTGCCGTCAGTCCAACCCAGGAGCTGATAGATGAGGTATTTATTAATTCAACAAGTATGTGTGGAGTACCTGCTGGCCACCCTGGCATCACGTGTATACATTAGCAATAAAACTGTAAACAGAACAGAAAAGTCTCAAGCTCCCTTGAGGTCAGCCGTATAGCAGAGAGGAGCCGAGGCCACGAAAGAGCTAAAAGCACAAAAGCAAAGTGGAGGCCTCATAGTTCACAGGTGAGTTACAGGAAGACTCCTCAGAGTCTGTGACTGACTGGACTTTGGTGAGTTAGGGTAAAGGAACACTTGAAGGTCAAACTCCCAAGCTCAAGGTTGGGCAGCTGGTGGATTCTGGTGATTTTCTTGTCAGGAAGGAAGTTGGAAGGAGAATGGACCTAGTGAAAGCTAATAAGCCTATGTTGAATTTAAGGACTCCACATGGGCTCAGGCCCACCATCCTAGCTACTTAGGAGGCAGTGGGAAAAGAATCAGAAGTGTAAAGACCTCCCTGACCTGCAAAGAGAGTTTAAGACCAGCCTGGACAGCTTAGTGAGAACCTAACTTTAAAAAGAACCAAACAAACAAAAAACAAGAAACAAACAAAACCCACAAACAAGAAGAAGAAGAAAAAAAAAAAAAAACCCTGAGAAACAGCAAAACAAGACCCAGGGCTGGGTCTAGTATCATACACCTTTAATCCTAGCACTCAGAAGGCAGAGACAGGCAGATCTCTGTTGAGTTCAAGTCCAGCCAGGTCTACATAGTGAGTTCTAAGCCATCCAGGCTATGTAGTAAGACCTCGTCTCAATAAGCAAACAAACGAAACATGAATAAACCGTTTGTTTAAAGGTCTGGAATTGTAGCTCAGTGGTACAGTGCTTGCATGTATGTGCAAGGTACTAGGTTCCATTCTCAGGAAGGAAATAACAATTTAAAGAATCAATGGAGTACCAGGTGATAGTCAGGAGCTGAGTGGATAGCGACGGAGGACCTTGGAACTGATGTCACCTCACAGTAAAGTCAGTGATGCCGTGGTCATTTTTAAAGCTATCCCGGTGAATGCAGAAAAGAGAAGAAGGCTTGCAGAACTCAGAAACCAGGAATCTATAAGGGATGGGAAAGAGGAAAGAGACCAAGGAGGACACAGAGTCTGGAAGGGTGTCATGGATTCTGTGAAGAGACCTGGCAGAGAGAATAATGACTGACTAAATTAACAAAAACCCTCAGGAGCCGGGGTGTGTCTCCACCCGTACCGAAAGGAAGTCACTGCCTGCTGAGAGGAGCTGTAGAGAGGGGAGTGAGAAGACGAAAGTAGAACCATCCGGAGCCAAGGATGGAGAGAGGAGTGTGGAGCACTGTGGAGTGTTTACATCCTGTGGACACATGCCCAGGATGGGAGGCATTATCTAAATGAAATGTGCTTCCGGGAAGCGGCTAGCGTCTGAAGGGCTGGCAGCCTTTCCTCTTTGATTTGCTCCTAATGCGTTGTTCCATTAGGCCAGGTGATCAGGCGAGAAACGCTGAGGGTGGCCTGTCCTCCTGGGCTCTGGGACCGGAAGGAGCAGAATGTCCAGTGGACCGTGAAACAGTGGAGCACAAACAACAGATAGGAGGAGTTCCCAGAGCTAATGGTCAGAACCCCATAGGACCCTCCTTTCTCCCTCCTCCTCTGCCTCCTCTGCATATGTGAAAAGCAGAGGCTGAATCCACCTTGTTTCCTTGGTGATTTTAAACTTTTAGTTAAAACATAATTATAGCATGGACCCCTTCTCTGTCCTCCCTCCGATCTCTCCCTTCCCCCCTTGCTTTCTCAAGCTCGCGTCCTCTTTTCATTATTGCTACACGTGCATGAATACATGAATGCAACCTGTTGAATCTGTTAAATATTGCTTCTGTGTATATGGTTTCAGGGCTGACCACATGATATTGGATAACCAATTAGGGGACGTGTCCCTGAGGAGGACGAATTCCCCTCTCAGCCATTAGCTCCTGGGCCTCGCGGGGCTTCCTCTTCCACTTTAGCTCATCTATTATTGTTTTCAATGCTCCGGCCTTGCTTAGGCAGCCACAATGTTGTGGTGTCACGAGTGAGCGTAGCTTCCCCATCATTTCTAATAGACACAACCCTACGACAGACTTCATGGCCTTTGACTCTTACTATCTTTCTGTCTCCTCTTCTGAGAGGTTCCTTGGGCCTTAGGTGAAGAGACTGTACTGCAGATGTGTCCTTTGGGGTTGGCACCGCTCACTCAGTTGCCCTCTGCATCTTGAACATCTGTGGCTTTCTGTGATGATCTCTGCTGAAAAGTGAAGTTTCTTGGATGCAGAACCATCTCTCTGTACACTTCTGTCCATTCTAGTATATATATTGTGTGCGTGTCTGAGTGTGTCCGTGTATGTCCATGTGTATCTGCCTGCAGACTTGCTGTTCCTTCGCTTCCTTTTTCCTCTTGGAGACTCAGAAAACTGCATGGAGTCAGTAGTGTCGGGGAGGATACTGGGTCGTGTTAGCTTCCCTTCCATAACTGTTCTTGTGACTCTGTATGAGGAAACTGTTTTTCACATGCTTGTACAGACTTAAGAGCACGGTGACTGTACACGTGCAGGGTGGGGTGGGTATTTTAAGAGAATAAATAACGCTTGCAAGGGTTGGTTTATGAAGTCTCACCATCCATAGCAATCAATACTTTGAGGACTTTATCTGCGTTTCTGTGTGATTCTGTTGCAGTAGTCGGGGAAGGGTACCCCACTTCCATCTGAAATCCATGCTCTGTCACTCTCCAAGCCCCCCTTTTAAATATTTATTTATTTTATGTATATGAGCATGCTTTTGCTGACACACAAGAAGAGGGTATTAGATCCAATCACTGATGACTGTGGGCCACCGTTGCTGGGAATTGAACTCGGGTCCTCTAGAAGAGCAGCTAATGCTCCTAACTGCTGAGCCATCTTTCCAGCCCTCCAAGACCCTTTCTAAGGAGCTCTGAGGTTACTATTATCATTTAATACTACATTTATGTATTTGTTCGTTTATTTTATTCTTCAGTGCCAAGCAATTAGACCCAGGGCCTTAGGCTCTCTAAGCATGTGCTCCGTAGCCAGGCAACACTGTGCTCAGCCCCACTAATGGCGGTTTGAATCCTAAGTTGGAAATAAAAAGTAGACATTTACAGACATCAGACTTGGAGTGGTCTTCTACGGGAAAGTGGACATTTATAAAAGCCCTGATATCAGGGCTTCGGGAACTTAACACGAATTTGCTGCCTGCCCCTCCCCCACCTCCCATTTGGCTACTGCTACCACCGGAGGCTCCTCTCAGCACAGAACAGGCACCCCTGGGTGAGTGCAGACCTCTCTCTGGGAAGAGCTTTGAAGCCAGATGACTGAGGTGTGAGTTCATTCTGAAACACCAGCTGCGCGACCTTGAGTGTGGCATGCCGCTAAACCTGTTTTTTTCTAGCTTCTCTTCCTCACTCTCTTTTTAGGAGCATGCAGAGAGCTGAGAGAAAAATGCTGCGACAGCCTATATGATGATAGAGTATTGATTACCTGCTGATGAACTCACCATTCAGGGGTATCCAGCCTTTTCACATTTATTTGTATTATTTGTGTGCGTGCGTGTGAATGTGTGTGTGACAGTGCTGTAAAGTTAGTTTTCTCTTTTTTTGTTCGAGGAATAGACAGAAGTCAGCAGGCGGAGCAACACTGAGCCGTCTGACTGGCTCCACATCCAAACTTTTGATATTGAAATATACTATTATCTGTGATGTGTTTATAAAAAGATAAAGAGAGGATATGTCCCAGGTTTCAGCACCAATGTTGTGTTACAGAAAGATAAGAGGCGGGATTATGTTCTATGGAGGTCTGGGCGAAGGGGGTGCCTCAGTAGGTCCATGCTGGGGCATAGAGTTTGTTCAGGGCATGGGGAGGGCAGTTAAGAGGGTAGTAGGGCAGAGAAAGAGAGGAGTAGAGGAGTAGAGTAGAGGGCGGTCATGAGCACATGGAGAGAAGGGGGAGGGGAATGGGGAGAGAAGGGACAAAGGAGCAAGAGAGAGCAAGAGGAAGCAGAAGCAAAAGCAAGAGGGTGAGGAGGGGGCAAGCAGCCCCTTTCATAGTGTCAGGCATACCTGGTTGTTGCCAGGTAACTGTGGGGGTGGAGCTTAGAATGCTAACAATCCGGGACACAGGCTAGTTATTCTGGGATTCATGGTCCCACCCCCACCAGTCCTCCACCACCGTCCATCATTTCAACCTTCCTAGATTCATCCATTGTCAATATTTTGCTCTACTGGCTATACAAGACATATGTGCCTGTATTTTTCTGCAATAAACCATCATATATGCAAGTAATTTAAAGCCTCAGTATATCTTCCCTAGATATTCTGACCTGTATCACCTAGAAATAATATTCTCCTACATAAGTGCAATGCCAGAATCACACTCAAAATGAGGTCCGGATGACTTCCTGATGCTATTTCACTATGGAGTTCTTCTCTAACTTCACCAAGTATCCCTCGTTTCTTTTATGGCTGTTTCAGTCCTTCTACTAAGGCGCCAATCTGTTAACGTAAACCAAGTTTATATCGTTTAACATTTTTTTCTTCCTGCATTTTGTGTGCCCATTAGTAAATAACACTAGATTTGGAAGACTCTAGGGGAATCTTCTTGTAGAGCGTGTAGTTTCGAGGGCTTATCTGATTCCTTGCTAGGGAGGGAGAGCTAACTTTTTCCGGCCTTGTTTCCTTTCTGGAAAATGAACAGAGTAGCTCCGTGCAGTTTCTACATGCGCAGTCAGTGTGAAGACTCCACACCATAACGCTTGTAAAGTGCTCGGTACAGTTCCCGGAACACAGCTTCCGTAAACGTAAACGTCGCTGTTGTCACCATAACAACCAGCTCTCTTTGGCTGTGATTGCCACCGCCATCTTTATTTAGTCCCTTAAACTCCAAGGCATAGTGACGCGCGGACTTTTTGATTACTTCCTCGACCTTCTCGGATATCTTACACTCGATCTTGCCCCTTCCCCCACGAACTTAATTAGCGACTCTCAGCCAGATGAATAACTCTCTTAACCCCTCCAAGAACTAAGAGTTTAGCCTTCCTCGTCCTCCTAAGGAGAGCTTCCTTTTCCAGAACCATAAGGTTATAACTTCCAAACGGCTCAGACAACATCGAAGCATCAGCTGATGCCATGCCCACCCAGGGAGGAAGGGGATGCTTCGTCATTGCTGGTGCTGCGGTGACCTTGGTGCTGGGGCTGTCTGCACACAGCTGCTGCAGTGCTGTTGAAGGGATGCTGGGGAAAGGAGATTGGCTGGCAAGGAAAGTGAGGAATGTACTGCCAGAACTCTGGGCTCCC
The DNA here is from genome assembly GCF_011064425.1 of Rattus rattus. NCBI lineage: Eukaryota > Metazoa > Chordata > Mammalia > Rodentia > Muridae > Rattus > Rattus rattus. Next base: position 78,786,377 of record NC_046155.1, read on the forward strand.
AGCCAGATGCTAATTATGATGGCCTGGGGGTGCCATGGGCCCCTGTCAGCCCATGGAAGGAAGTGTGGGGGCTGGTGGGAGTGGGAGAGGTGAGGGAAACAGGAAAGGTGACAGGGTCTGACAGGTTGGAGAAATACACTTGTTCCCCCAGGGTCCACCCTCCCTGCAGACCCAAGCTGTCTGGGAGAAATTGTGGCCGTCACCATGGCAACAGCAGCAGCTGATGTGTGATGCGCAGTGTCTTTATTAGAGAACCCTGCTCAACCTTGTGCCAGCACTTTTCCATCTGAATCTTGTTTCTTCAGTGTGCAGGACTTCAGATGGCACTGGTGGGGCTGGGGGCTGGTGTTTGGAGATGAAGCAGAGACGGGGTTGTTCTCTGCTGTTTTATTAAATTTCTGGGGAATGCAGATAGATGGGAATGCAGATAAGATGGCAGAGAAGCAGATTTGTACATGGCTGAAACATCATTTAAATATTCAAGCTGCCTCAGAATCCCCTTCGGGTACACACAGACTGCTGAAGCAGCACTCCTGTCTCCACACTCAGGAGACCCCTGTGGGAGGGGTAGTCTGGGATACTGTGGACCTGGCAGTTGAGGTGAACCCTAAGTATCCTAGCTCTGAAGGCTTCCACCTGGGCAATGCTGGCTTTCCCGTTGCTCCCTCATTAAGCCTCAACGTCCACATCTGTAACATGTGGACACTAGAGAACGTTAGCTGCCTCAGGTGAGAGTTGAATGCGCTCAGGGATGAGGGTGCTGTGAAACCTTATACTGGTCCTCCATTAGGGGCTCAGTCCTCTTGCCTCAGCTCTTCCCGTTAGCTGCTCCTGTGGCTGGGGCTGCTACTGTGATCCCACAACTACAACTAGCACTCCGATGCCGCCTCCTTTGCTGCCACTGTGGAGAATGACACTCTCTGGCAGAGCATGACTATGAGTCACTGGTAACCAGTCCTTCCCCACAGAGGACAGCAGAGTGTCTGAACCTAACAGCACTTCAGCGAGAAGCGGGGGTACCAGACGAGAGAAATGGATATGAAACTCACACGGATGATGTCTCCTGTGGCCGACTTCAAACTGCTGGGGAATCTAACGGGAAGGAGGTTAACTATTTACTGGTTATTTACTCAGAGACAGGTTCTTTCTATGTAGTCCAGGCTAGCCTTAAACTCATGGTCCTCCTGCTTCAACCTCCCAAGGGCTGGTTTACAGGCAGGAGGCACCAAGCCCAGCTGTCTACTATTATTTCTGAGACAGGGTCTTAGGCAGGCCATGCTGGTCTTGAACTCACCATGTAGCCAAGCATGGACTTTGGATCCTCCTATCTCCACTTCCTAAGTGCTGGGATTACAGACACAGGCCACCTCACCTGATGAATGTGGTGCTGGGGACTGGACCCAGGGCTTTGTGCATCCTACTCAAGCACTGTACAACTGGGTTTTCTGCTCTGAACGTTTTTTCCAGAATGGTTCTGAAGAAAACATTTAGTACCATGAAAAATGGAAAGCTAGTAGCAGGGCCCTGAGAGAAAACACGGAAACAAAAACAACGAAAAACTTCGGGATCATTGACGTCTGGCTGATACTCTCCTCATAGAGAAATTTTGGAGACGTTGCTATAAATGGAAGCTGGCGAGTAGTAGAGAAGGTGTGAAAAACAAACTGTAAACTTCTCCATTAATCAGGACTAAAATGTGTGGAGAGGGAGTACAGCTTACCAAGGCACTTAGTGCTTGCTGTCTAGTCTCCAGGGGTGTCTCTACCCAAAGTCGCCACTGACCTGAAGAGCAAAGAGTGACCTCTCCTGGCGGGGGAAGGGAGTGAGAAGTGGGACCCAGAGCCCACTGCACCTTAGTGCATCCGACTGTGGTCATGGAGACGGATGAGGGGGTGTTCCAAGGGAAAGGCACAGAGGCAGCGAAGACTTCATAAGGTTCCCCTCAGGCCATTCCACCCACTGTGGAGTCAGAGTACCCGGGGAGGAAGATGAGTCACAGAGGTCTTATTAACTGAACAGAGCAAATGCAATTTCCTTCCCCAAGTCAATCTCGGAAACACACAGATTGATGCTGAGTATGAGGACAAAGACTAAAAGAACAGGTGCAGGGGAAAAAATCCTCCTTTACCGCCCAGAACTTGTTGATGCAGATAAGGAGAGTGCAGTATGGTGCACTCAAGATGGTGGTGGTGGTATTGATAAAGAGTCTGTTTCTAAGAGTAAAATATTCATTTAAAAGCAAAAGAGGAAATACATGAACAAGTAGATGGAACACTCTGGTGGTTTGAATAAAAAAATGGCTCCCATAGGCTCCTAGGGAATGTTGCTATTGGGAGGCTCAGCCTTGTTGGAGGAAGTGTATCACTAAGGGGTGGGCTTTGAGGTCTTAGAAGCTCAAGCCCGGCCAATGTGTCACTGTCCCTTCCTGCTGCCTGATGATCCAGAAGTAGAACTCTCAGCTGCTTTTCCAGCATCATTCCTGCCTTCAGGCCACCATGTTTCCCACCATGACAATAATGGACTAAACCCCTGAGTTCAGTGCACTAAACTGTAAGCCAGCCCCAATTAGTTTTCCTTTATAAGAGTTGTCTTGGTCATGGTGCCTCTTCACAGCAGTAAAACCATAACTAAGACAAACCCATAGAAGCACAGCCTTCATGTTAGAAGCAGAACCATTGAATCGTCACAGTTCCGTTGTCTCTTGTCTATAGACAAAGCCATTGAGGACTGCAGAGGTCCCAGGAGCTTGCTCCTATGTGGGTGGCAGAGTGACCAGAGTTCTCCATCCCATCTTTCTGGTTACATGGCTGTCATTCTGCAAAGTGACAGCAGCTCCTCTCACTGAAAGGGGAATCTGTTTTCTCTCTTACTAGCCTTGTTGTGTACATGGAGTGGGAATAAAGAGGGGAGATGGTGGGCTGGTTGCAAGCCTGGGCTGCAAGAGACCACACACACTTTCATCTACTCTTTGGGAATCTGACCACTGCCACATATCCAAGGCCAGGCTAGCTTTTTAGGAGGAAATGCCTGTTAGAGTGAACTCTGAGTCCAGCTAAGGCCAGGGCACCAACAGAGTCCAAATCAGCAGAGTTGCTGTCTCCAGCCTACAGTTGACCATACATACATGAAGAAGTTCAGCCCAGCCCAGAGAAACCGCCTTGCAGGCCTACAGACTCACAAGCAATTAGAAGTAGTGCAGTTTTAAGCCATTAAGTTTTGGACTGGCTTTGGTTTAGTAAAAATGAATCAAGAGATCAAGGTATGTCAGTGAGTCGATGCCAGGGTTGGGGCTCATTCCAGATCTACCCTCTCCCTCCACACTGTTCTTTTAACACTGCATTTCTCAGGAACACCAAGATTCCGATTTTGGGGGGATTTTCTGTGTCTTCAGAGCAACCATAGTCACAGCTTTCCACCCAAAGTGAATTGAATGTAATAATATTTTAAAACATATGCTGGGGGGGGCGGTGCTAGGGAGATGGCAGAGTGCGTATGTTAAAAATAAGCACGGTGGACTGGTACAACCATTCTGGAAATCAGTCTGGAGGTTCCTCAGAAAATTGGACATTGAACTGCCTGAGGACCCAGCTATACCTCTCTTGGGCATATACCCAAAAGATGCCCCAACATATAAAAAAGACACATGCTCCACTATGTTCATCGCAGCCTTATTTATAATAGCCAGAAGCTGGAAAGAACCCAGATGCCCTTCAACAGAGGAATGGATACAGAAAATGTGGTACATCTACACAATGGAATATTACTCAGCTATCAAAAACAATGACTTTATGAAATTCATAGGCAAATAAATGGATGGAACTGGAAAATATCATCCTGAGTGAGGTAACCCAATCACAGAAAAACACACATGGCATGCACTTATTAATAAGTAGATATTAACCCAAATGCTTGAATAACCCTAGATGCACAGAACACATGAAACTCAAGAAGGATGACCAAAATGCAGATGCTTCACTCCTTCTTTAAAAGGGGAACAACAAAAATAGGGAGGTAAAGTTTAGAACAGAGGCAGAAGGAACACCCATTCAGAGCCTGCCCCACATGTGGCCCATACATATACAGCCACCCAATTAGACAAGATGGATGAAGCAAAGAAGTGCAGGCAGACAGGAACCGCATGTAGATCTCTCCTGAGAGACACAGCAAGAATACAACAAATACAGAGGCGAATGCCAGCAGCAAACCACTGAACTGAGAACAGGACCCCCGTTGAAGGAATCAGAGAAAGGACTGGAAGAGCTTGAAGGGGCTCGAGACCCCATATGAACAACAATGTCAAGCAACCAGAGCTTCCAGGGACTAAGCCACTACCTAAAGACTATGCATGTAGTGACCCTGGACTCTGACCTCATAGGTAGCATTGAATATCCTAGTAAGAGCACCAGTGGAAGGGGAAGCCCTGGGTCCTGCTAAGACTGAACATGATTGTTGGGGGGAGGGCGGCAATGGGGGGAGGATGGGGAGGAGAACACCCATAAAGAAGGGGAGGGGGAGGGATTAGGGGGATGTTGGCCCGGAAACTGGGAAAGGGAATAACACTCGAAATGTAAATAAGAAATACTCAAGTTAAAAAAATAAATAAAAAAAAATGAGAAACAAAAAAAATTAAAAAGAAATTGCTATTAAAAAAAACAAAAACAAAAAAACAAAAAAAATAAGCACGGTGTTGTATGTTTACAATCCCAGCACTGACACATGTGGTGGAGACAGGTAGATTCCTGGAGCTCATTGGTCAGCCTGCTTAGCCTAATCAACAAGCCCCAGGTCCCCGATGAGAGACACTGCAACCTCAGAAGACGCAGTGGATACAGCCGAGGAGCAGTACTTGAAGGTTGCTTCTGGTGTTTCTATACATGCATACATGGCACATACATCCAGATAGATGAATAGGCAGGCTCTGGGGTCTTATAAATATGCTCACGTTCCTCCCAGTGCTCAGTCCCCTTCTGCTGCCTGCAGATGGATGTAGAACCCTAGGCTCCTCCAGAACCAAATGTGTCTATACTCTGCCATGCTTCCCACCATGATGATAACGGAGTATACCTCTGAAACTGTAAGCCATCTCCAAGGAAATGTTTTCCTTGGTGTCTCTTCACAGCAATGTAACCCTAAGACATGTACATATACACATGTGCACATATATATTCATACAGAGACACATATATTATGCTGGCTTCTCATCCCCATTAGAGTGCCCTCTCCGCTTCCAAGTCTTGTCCAGTAACAGTACAATCTGAGCATAGCACGAGTCCATCTGGTATGTGCCTTCGTCCCTTGGCTTCTTGGGACTTCTGTTTACCACCCTTACCCTAGCCAATCACTTTTTCTCTGATGTAAGACTCCGCCTGCTCATAGGTCTCCATAAGACCCTGGCGAATAAATCCTTTTCGGGAATTCTCACAGCCTATTCTTATGGGAGGGTTGTTGGTCAGGCACTATGCCCACATGTCTTCTGACAACAGCTCCCTGCTTCCATTTACGTCTCCTTTAAGAAAGAAGGAACTCGGCCAGCCTGAGATGGCTAAATCTCTCAACAGTTAAACACTTCTCCTTGGTCTGTGTCTAGGAGGTAACCCCCTTAGCCTTGGACGATCTTGTCTGATAAACATCTTAGTCAGCTGACGGGGAGGGGAGGCTGTGTCTAGTAGTTCATGTTCTCTGGTTTATGAGGGGACCCTTGGGCCACGCTATATCAGGTTTGCCCCTGATCCAGAGGCTAGAGACTGGATAACCGATCCTGAGTAGAGCCATGGGTGCTGAGGCCTAGCTTAGGTGCCCTGGCCACATTAGGTTTTCAGGTCACTCGTCATCAACACTGGGGAATGAAGTGCAGTTGCCTATGCCTGGTGCATCTCTGTCCCATGCTCACTTTAACAATGCATCCTTCATTGTCGTAAGCTGTCACTCTGATGGCAGTGACTTTTCTGAACCCCGAGAGTTCTCACAGCTAACCATCAAGCTTGACAGAGCCTCTCTCTCCCTCCCATGTCTTCTCGATTTCCCCAATGGACTGAATAAAACTGTTCTTCACTTATCTCTGGCCAAATGGTTCTGGCCATACTGGGGTCATTTGCCCACTCACACTCTCTTCCACATGGTTCATTGGCAAATTTCTTTCATACGAATTCAGTGCTGTTTGAGACACAACACAGTGCTGGTGATGATGATTTGCTCCAGCAGAGTTTGCATTTTTGCAGAACTCTGCTATGGGAACATGCTTGTGTGAGGGCCACATACCTATGTTCTGCTTTATGCAAATAAGGGGAAGGTTTCTTAACCAATGCTCATACTACTGGCAGCCACTGTATAACTTCCTCCAGCAGTTCTCAATTCTTGGCTACTCAGATCACTTGCCCTTGTCCTATAAACCAAGCACTGACCATAATTCCTGCGGAGAGTCATTAGGTTCTTATGCTATCATTATCTTAAGACAAATTTCTACACATGAATTTCTCCATTAAAGAGAAATTTAGTTCCCAGATATTGAGGAAGCTGAGGTGGTGGTAGAGACATGAAGAGACCTAGCCAGAGGAGGCAGGTCACTGGAGGGCAGGGCCCCTGGATTCTAGTCCTGTGCAGGCTCCAGGATGGCTGCCTCTTTACTGCTGACTGAATGATAGCAGCCTTCTCATCTATGAGCTATTGTAGACATTGAGCCTTTGCTTCCATGATGAACTGTTTCTCCTCAAACTGTGAGCCCAAATGACGCCCCCTCCCTTCAGGTGTTTCAGGTACGTTGTCATGGTGATAGGAAAAGAAACTAATACAGAAGGCAAAGGGTGACCTGAAACTTGGAGAGAAGCAAGTGAGGAGAGGAACCAGAGGGTGGAGAGACCCTTGCTCATATCTAGGCCCAAGAGAGAGCCAAAAGGTACCTAGGTCTGGCATGGTTTAGTTGAGAGGGTGCTTACTATTACCATTCTCTTCCACAAAAGAGAGCAGACAAAAGAGAACCCACGGGAAATTAACCAGATGTGGTATGTCTGTCAGGCAGAGACACCGGGCTAGCTACTTCCTCCCCATACCTAATAAGCAGATGGAGGGAGAAGTCACCCAATGCATAAGGGAAGGGAACACCCAGGGCCAAGCCTACCAGGAGTATGGGTTAACTCAACTGCAGAAGCAGAGCCCAGGGCCTCTCCATCTCTTCCTCCTTGCTGCTTTTCCACCTGTCTCTGAGGTAAAGATAAATGAAATACAGCATACCAGCAAGCACAGACATTTTTCTTCTACTTCTGTCAATAAATATGTTCAGAAATTGATGATTCTGGAAACCAATTTAAATTTTCTAAGGATAAAAGCCATCTTAAGGTGGAGATTAAAATGACATACATAAATAAATTAACAGTACAGAAGAGCAAACAGGGCCTGTGTCAGATTATAGGACTTGTTAAAGAGTACATGATGACCAAATTGTGACAAATCATACTTGAAATCTTCATCAATGAACTTGGAATTTAAAACCCCAAAAGAATTTTTAAAGAGAAAAAAATTAGATTGGCTCAAAAGAGTAAAAACCTGAGCTTGTGGGGCTAGAAGGGTAGGGTGGGAGTAAAGAACTTTCTAAGTTTCGCAAAGGACCTGCGCTCAGTTTCCGGTAAGAACCAGGGGCCTCTCATCTGCCTGTAGCTCCAGCTTTAAGAGATCTGTTTATTTCCTACGTCACTTGCACATATGTGCGCTCACACTCGCGTGCGCGTGTGTGCACACGCACACACACTAAAATAAAAATTTTAAATAAACAACTATCATCAATAACAACAAAATCTAGTGGTCAGGACTAGAGGGATGGCTCAGTGATTAAGAGTGTTTTTTGTTTTTGCAGAGGACCTGAGTTTGATGCCCAGCACCCCCATGATAACTGACAATCATCTATAATTCCAGTTCCAGGCAACCTGACATCCTTTGGCCTCCATAGGTACCAGGCACTCACATGGTGCACAGACTATATGTGGCCAAAACACCCATACATACACACATGCACACACATGTACACACACACACACACACACACACACACACACACCTGAAATAAACAAATAAAAATGCAATAATTATTAAAGAAAAATGTCAGCTCTTGCTTGTAAACAAAAGAACATGCCGAAGTTTTCTGGTGAGACTGGGATTAAATGTCTGAAGAAAGATTTAGCAGAACAATGGTAACTGGGAGCTGCTAGGTTCCTGATCTCAGTGTCAGATGAACTTGGATCCAAGACTAATGAAGGCGACCAAGGCAAAGAGGACCAAACTCCAGTGAATCTGAAAGCCAGAAGACACCGTCCAACAGATGCTAAAGACCAACTGTCAGCCTGGAGTCAGTAAGGAACTTAAAAAGAAAGGTTTGGAGGATCCAAAGTCTGCCTGCCTGCCTGCCTGCCTGCCTGCCTGCCTGCCTGCCTGCCTGCCTGTCTGTCTGTCTGTCTGAATTACTTTGTGGCAGGGTCTTGTACAGTCCAGGCTATCTTCAAATGGGTTATATAGTCAAAGGTGATCTTGAATAGCCAAGGATGACTTTGAACTTTTTTTCCAAGACAGGGTTGGGTGGCCTTGAACTCACAAAGATCCTCCTGCCTCTGCTTCCCACATGCTGGGATCACCACCATCACCACAAACACTGTTGCCTGACTGATCTTGATCCCCCTCCAACCCCTCGCCTCCACCTGTCAAGCACTGAGATAACAGGCGTGTACACCACAGCCAGCTTATGTGGTACTGAGGCTGGGTCCAGGGCTTCCAGCTGCACACGGGTTGGCCAAGTCCTCAATGGACTGAGATGCGTTCCCATTGTGGGTTGTATCCATTCTGAATGGAGATATTTTTAAAGGTCAACTTTGCAGTTTTATGCCAAGTGCTATAACATCAAATGGTGAACTCATCTTTTATAGTCCTGAAGAATTCTTTATAGCAATGAAGGATATTAACAGTCTGCAAAGAAACTCTTAACAAGATCCCCGAAGCAGAAATGGTAATTCACTTTGTAGGCGTGATTCAAGAAAGGAAGAAGTAAAAAAATGAAAGAGAAGAGGACCTGGAGACTCAGGGGTCAGGGGTCAAGAACACTTACTGTTCTTATGGAAGACCCATGTTTGAGTCTGCTTAAATACATATGTACACATTATTAGAAATAAAAACAAATCTGAAAAAAGCTAAATCTTGAGTTGAATAAACACAAAAAAGAGGCAGCTCAAAAACATATCACTAGGAATACAAAATAGGAAGACAATGTTTTATGAAACTTTCCACAATTAATATATATTTCTAGAAAAAAAAACACAAATATTATCAGAATAAACACATTTTGATTTTTATTTGACTTTTTAAAAAAAATGTGCGCTTGAGTGTTTTGCCTGTATACATGCATGCATTCTCCTTAAAGGCCAGAAAGGGGCATTAAGTTCCTTGGAACTAGAGTTGCAGATGGTTGTGAGCCACCATGTGAGTACAGGGAATTGAGCCTGGGTTCTCTGCAAGTGCTCTTAACCACTGGGCAATTTTCTATTTGAAGAATAAGTGAGTAGCATTTATTGAGAAGCAAGGAAATAACTTGCTGTAGGCATGAGGGGGCTCAAAAAGGAGTTGTCCTTAAATTTTACTTCCACACTACAACTATTACTACTGATATATTTTTATAAATATTACATTGATGATGATGATGATGATGACGATGATGATGAGAAGGCCTTGCATGTGCTAGATAAGCGCTCTGCCTAAAATCCACTAGCCCTACATGATTTCTTGATTTTTTGAGTTCTTCCAAAAAGCCTGAAACAAGTCATTGAACATTCTTATCAACTACATCAGAGCACAGAGAAGCAAAAGACATTCATTTTCTGAGAAAGCCACGTAAAAACTAAAATAAATAATAAATAAACAAAACTCCACAACACTATAAAAAAAATCAATGCTCTGTGATCACTAGAAATGACACGGAATAAACATGGCATTATCAAGGGGATCTAGCATGGTCTAGGAATGTAGGTAATACTCCAAATTAGGAAGTATGTTAATAAACATCTTCAACTGTATATTTTGGCTTTTTATGTATGTAGTATGCATGTGTGCTCAAATGTATATGGGTGGGTGCATGGGCATATGTGTGCATATGTGTGCCGGCCCATTGACCCTTGGTATCTTTCTCAGTCGACATCCATGTTGTATGTTGAAGTAGAGTCTCTCACTGAACCCAGAACTCACCCTTCAGTTACTCTGGCTAGTTGGCTTGCCTCAGAGTTCCCCTTTGAAGGGATTGCAAGTAAATTCTGAGGATCCAAACTCTTGTCCCGTGCTTGCTTAGCGAGTACTACGCTGACTGAGCCATCTCCATTGAACTCCCTATTTTGCTTGAAAGATAGAAAATCTTAAAAATTTAATTAGTCGAGAAATGACAAAACATTCCCTCACTATCCACCTATGTTTCTGCCTAAACCCCTTTTTTACTTCACCACGTTATCATTTTATTGTTTCTATTTCCCTTGATAAAGTATCTCTGGAGTTTTATTCTATTGACTTTATCAAAGGCTCAGATTAAATGATTGAATTTAATGTTTTTTGCCCTCTGAATCACTTAATTCGGTGGTGTCCATTTTTATCATGAGCCTTTCTGTTTCCCTGCCACTTACAGCCCCTTGGCTCTTTCTCATTCACTCTTCCTTTTCTCTTGTGCTTTTGTGTGGGGTACCCATGCATGCTTACCTGCGGGCTAGAATACGTGCAGGTGTGGGAGGATGGGTTACATTACATACATGTGGAGGCCATGGGTTAGTACTGAGGTCCTTTTCTCCAAACTCCCCACCTTTATTTGAGATAGAATCTCTCACTTGACCCCAGAGCTTTCCGGTGGAGAAGTCCGTCTCCTGATGATAGGCAGAAAGTCATGCTCACTCTGCATTTAGGTGTTTATGTTAGTGCTGGGGACTCTAATTTCAATGCTCATGCGTGTGTGGTAAGAACTCTACCCACAGAAACGCCCTTACCCCACTGTCAGAAAGATCTTCATTCTCTCATGATAAAAATATATAATTATGATTTTACCCCTGGTTACAGAGCTCTCTACATCTTTTCAGTTTTAAAAGGTCCATGCTTTCTTTTTCATTTTCTATAGAAACTGCAGATCTCATTTCCTCAAGGAATGGACCATTCTCCTCTCTACCCCACCCCCATAACTCTCAGTGTCCTAAGGATTTTCCTGTGGACTCAGATTGACCTTGAACCTAAGATCCTCATGCTTCGTCCTCTGAGAGCTGCAATTAGAGGCTGGCATCACTGTGCCTGGCCTTGGATGATTCCCCCCGCCGCCAAGACTTGTAAGTATTTTGATTTATTGTTTTAAAGATTTATTTATTTTATCTATATGGGTACACTGTAGCTGTCAGATATACCAGAAGAGGACATCGGGTCCCAGATGGTTGTGGGCCACCATGTAGTTGTTGGGATTTGAACTCAGGACCTTTTTGGAAGAGCAATCAGTGCTCTTAACCACTGAGCCATCTCTCCAGTCTGTATTTTGGTTTCTTTAAAATAAATAAATAAATAAATAAATAAATAAATAAATAAATAAATAAATAAAAACTTACAGGCCAGTGAGATGGCTTGGAGGTTAAGGTGCCCGCACACAGGCCTGAAGACCTAAATTTCATCTCTAATCCCACAAGGTGGCAGGAGAGAACTGACTCCAGAGAGCGGTCTTCTGACCTTCACAGTGCCCCTCTGTGGCACATGCTACCATGCATACATGCACACATGAGCACATGCAAGTGTGCATGTGTACACAAATCAAAACTTAACTTGATGTAATTTGTTGTTTGACGATATCAAGCACCTCACTCTATAGCTTCTTCTGCCTTGGGGGCCACTTGGCTTTTTTGTCCTCACACATTTCCATGTTTATGTGTATTCTGTATGTTTGAGGAGCATGTGCACTCTTGATGTGCACTCTTTGTGTGTTCTTATCACTTGGGACTTGTTAATTCCATTATTTAAATCTTGACATTGTATTTTGTCCTCTCTAGCTAAGAATAGCTGATCTCTTGCTTGGTTTTAGATTTTTCAACATCGTTAACATTTCTGTGGGACAAGACTTTGTTCCTTGTCTCAGCTTTACTTGAAGTTTGAAAGGCAATGAACTCAGTGGCCTCTAACAGAGCAGTCTCAGGCACAGGTTATAGGACCCGTGGATTTTTAGAATATAAAACATGGACTTTTATCTAAAGAGTTTTAGGTTGTGAAGCACTTGCTTTCAGTTCTTATTGTCGTATATATGGTATATGTGACTATAGGTGTGTGTGCCACGGCGTGTAGGTGGAGTTCAGAAGACTGCAGGAGTTGGCTCTCTCCTACCATGTGGATTCTAGGGTTGGAGCTGATCGTCTGCCTTTGAAATAAGTGACTTCATCCGCTGCGCTCCCTCACTTGTCCTAACTAGAGTTCTAAAACTTTCTAAGCACTCTGAAAACACGGTAGATGCTACTTAACAGAAAATTAAACTATGCCTGCACCTTTACACGTTCCTGTCTTTCTTTCTTTTTGTCTAAGTCTCAGAATGGCAAGAACTCTTGGCTTCAGACAGAGGTTGGTTTCAGTGGTGCCAAAGTCAAAAATAATAAATGCTTGGTGCACTGATCAAGTTAGTCAGGGGACTCACGTGTTCACTTGCTTTAAGGTGCAAGGGATCAAACCGCCTGTGATGTCAGACAAGCATTTTGCTGTGGAGGCCACGCCAGTCCTGCCAGAGGGTTGTCATGGAAAATGGTGCTTGCCTCCTTGATGTCTCAAGCTGCAGTTGGCATTGGAGTGGCTCCCTCTGGCTAATCTAGTATAATGGACTCAGCCAGTGTATGGCTGTGTACATGCTCCTGGATCCAAGAACTGATTCAAAGCAAGGAAAAGGGTAAGACACATGTCTTCAAGTTTCTGTGTATGCATGCCCATGTTTATGGTTCCCCATGTAGGTGTTCATGTACCTGCATGTGGAGACCAGTGGAGAAAACTAGATCTAGATCTCTCTCTCTCTCTCTCTCTCTCTCTCTCTCTCTCTCTCTCTCTCTCTCTCTCTCTCTCTCTCTCTCTATCTTTTATTTAGGTTTTTATATAATGTATGAGTGTCTGCATGCAGGCCAATGTAGTATATGTCTGATACCCATGGAAGACATGGCCAGAGGGTTTCTGATTACCTGATACTGGAGTTACAGTCACCATGTGGATGCAGGGAACAGAACCCAGGTCCTCTGCAAGAGCCACCAGTGCTCTTAACAGATGAGCCATCGCTCTAGCTCATGTGCAGGTTTTCTGAATGTGAGATCTGGGGATCAAACTCAGGTCGTGGAACTGTTTCATTGACTAAGCCATCTCCCTACCCTTCATGCTCTACCTTTAATTACAATCAAATGAAGCAAATTTAAGAAAGCACATTTGAATCATCTTTGCCAAACATCCCATTTGATTGGTCTGGTCTCTGTTGTGTATCAGGCGTCTTATCACGTTCCAGAGTGAGGAGAACATTTTGCAGTCTTTTAAAAGCTCCGTGTCTGGTATGTAAAGGGGAGCAACTCACAGGACTGCACCTGCAGCAGACACGGGTGTTGGTTATGGTAAAGAAGTTTAAAAACAGAATTGCACTCTCCTGGGACATCTATTCTCAAGATGTTTTTATTTATTTATTCTGCGTATTCCTGTGTGTCTTTGTGTAGGCTTATATACCATGGTGCATGTGTGGAGGTCAGAGAACAGCTCGTGGGAATTAGTTCTCTCCTTCCCTCTTGTGGGTTCCAGGGACTGAACTCAGGTTGTCAGGCTTGGCAGCAAGCACCTTTACTCACGGTGCCATTTTGTCAGCCCAATAGCTATTTCTTCTTTCTCCCCTCAATCCCTCAATGCTATGCTGTTTCACTAGTAGACATCTGTGAATGTTACTGTACTGGCTGTGTGTGTGTGTGTGTGTGTGTGTGTGTGTGTGTGTGTGTTCTCCACAGTGAAACAATACTCTGTGTAGAATGCTCTGTATACACACCCTCTTCCCCCAGAGCTAAGGTTACTGCTCTGTTTCTCTTACTTTGGATTCTGGTTATTTTAAGCATCCTTTGTCTCTTCTCTGTGCACCTCTGGTTCGCTGTGCACTAGGCAGGTCAGGAAACACAACACAGCTAGCTTTGAGAGGATCTAGTCTGCCAGGCTTTGTCTGTGCTCTTCCACAGGGTGGCCTCGCATTTCGTCCTTCCCGAGGTCAACATTGCCTCTGCCTGTCATTTGCAGCATGAACATACTGTCCTTGTGCTGACAATGTTATATTTTTAATAACCTGTCTGTGCCTTATTCTCAGACACACACCTTGGGCTTAGTGCCCACAAGGCTAGCTGAAGAAGATGTGTTTTCAAAAACACTTTCGAGAAGCTCTGAGTTCAGGGTGCTTTTCAATGGGGTCCATGATGATTTTCTGGCCTCTTCTAATTTAATTATTGTTCTCGACTAATTTATTTATTCAGTGTCAGGAGGGGTTAGGGTAATTCTGGGTTTGAACTAAGAATGAAACTCATCCATGCGTGTCCTATAGGCTTTATTAGCCGTTTTCCCTCCTCTATACCCACCCTAGAGAAAGGCTATGCTGTTTGGGCATTATGACTCAATTACCATTTATCCACACATACACTTAAGTAATGAGACAAGAGAAGGCTGAAAGAAGAAAAGGAATAGGGGTTGGGATTTAGCTCAGTGGTAGAGCGCTTGCCTGGGCATAAGGCCCTGGGTTCGATCCCCAGCTCGGAAAAAAAAAAAAAAAAAAAAAGGAATAGAGGGGCCTGAGCCTGTAAGAAGCCTGTAGGAACAACTGCTGTGCAGGCTGGGAAATATTAAGCAGGAGGACTGGATGCCAATGGTCCTGTGGCTGGGAGCTTCTGAAACAACAGTAGCTTGGGATGTGTTCCCTGGCTCGTTGCCAGGCAAGCACTGGAGGCAAAAAGTTTCATAAATTAGTTTTGATCACTGCCTGGCATTTCCCATTTTCAGTTTATAGAGAGGCCACCATATAATTTGTATATCTTCTCCTTGAAGAATTACTTTTGACATTTGCATTAAATATTGTGCCATGTGATAACTTATTTAGCCACCGTATAATGTGTGCTGCAATTAATTCTATTTAATTGGGTTCTTTGTTCATCTCTCTGCTTCTGTCATGACTCCCCCTTCCTTAAGTTCTTTCTTCTTCTAAGTTAATTTTAATTATGTGAGTAATACTTGAAGGCTTAACTTTATATCAAACCCAGGTTGATCTGAGTTGTCTATCTCCCTCCACAGAAGTACAGAGGTAGCCACTCCTTTGTGTGCATCTGTGCACCTGGGCGTTTATGCA
This sequence comes from Rattus rattus, assembly GCF_011064425.1. Taxonomy (NCBI): domain Eukaryota; kingdom Metazoa; phylum Chordata; class Mammalia; order Rodentia; family Muridae; genus Rattus; species Rattus rattus. The sequence goes on from NC_046155.1 coordinate 78,801,738, forward strand.
TGTGTGCACGTGTGCATGCATGCATGCATGTGTGTGTGTGTGTGTGTGTGTGTGTGTGTGTGCATGCGCGTGTATGTGTCAAGTGTTTGGGTCACTGTACACACCATGCATGCGTCAAGCACAGAGGCCAGAGGTTGACTCCCCTAGTTTGTTTTTCATTGCTGGGATAAAGATCATGACCAAAAGCAACTTGAAAAGGAAAGGGTTTATTCAGCTTATATATCCCCCTGGCAGTACCTCATTTGAGGGAAACTAAACTCAGGCAGTAACCTAGAGGCAGGACCTCAAGCAGAAACTGTGAAAGAACCCTTCACACTGGCTTGGTTCTCATAGCTTGCTCAGCCTGCTCCCTTACATCACTCAGGGCTACCCCAGAGGCCTTCTCGCATCGATCATTAATCAAGAAGATGCTCTACTGAGTTATCTATAGGTCAGTCTGGTAGAAATGTTTTCTCATTTTCTCCCTCTTTTCAGATAACTCTAGCTGTGTCAAGTAGTCAAAAACTAGCTGACTAACTAACTAATTAACTAAGGAGAATATTGACGTCAGATGTCTTCCTTGCTCAACTGTACACCACTTAATTTTTTTAGACAGGATCCTTCACTGAACCCAGAGCTCATCAATTCGGTGTGGCAGCCTGGCCAGCAAATCCTGCCTGCTAACACTACAGTCATTCACAGCCACACCCTGCTTTTTAAGTGGGTGCTGAGGACTGAACTTCTGATCTCACATGCATAGCATCCAGGTGCCCTGGCTGCTTCCTGTTTATCTCTGTGTTTACTACCTATTAATGATTTGTCACTCGCTTTTTTTTTAGATTAATTTGTTTATTTCATGTATGTGAATACACTGTTGCTGACTTCAGACACACCAGAAGAGGGCATTGGATCTCATTACAGATGGTTGTGAGCCACCATGTGGTTGCTGGGAATTGAACTCAGGACCTCTGGAAGAACAGTCAGTGCTCTTTTTTTTTGTTTGTTTGTTTTTTTGTTTTGTTTTGTTTTTTGTTTTTCTTTTTTTTTTTTTTTTTTCGGAGCTGGGGACCGAACCCAGGGCCTTGCGTTTCAGGGCCTTGCGCTTTGCTTGGCAAGCGCTCTACCCCTAGCTAAATCCCCAACCCCCAGTCAGTGCTCTTAACCACCGAGCCCTTTCTCCAGCCCCATCATTTGCTTTTTAGAAGGCTTATTGTTATTTTATATGTGTTTTGTTTACAATGTATGTCTGTGCACATTCTGTATGCAGTGCCCAAGAAGGCCAGAAGAGGGGGTCAGTTCCCCTTGAACCAGAGTTATGGCTGTAAGCCATCTTGTGAGTGCTGGGAACAGAACCCAGGTATTCTGGAAGAGTAGCCGGTGCTCTAAACCACCAAGCCCCCTGGTGTTCATCTTAAAAGTATAATATTAAAAAAGTTGTTACATGGTATAACTTGATTTCCCTCCACCCTCCTAGTAATAGATCTTCGATCTAGCTGTGTGTCTATTTTTAAATCTGGCTTAAAGTTCCTCAGAATAGATAACACAGCAGACTTTATTGTTGTTTGATTGCTCGGACATGGTCAGAGAGGTGAGGGCTATATGAATTGCTCTGGTCAGTGGCTGCTGTCAAGGACATTGCAGAATATCCTTCCCGCCAACCTCTCTGGGCACCTACTCAGACAGCGGCCCTTTAGGGAAGGACACTGAGCAGAGGATCTGTCCCTGCACTGTTGTCTCAGGGGACCAGAGCCTCCTGGCCAGAGGGCAGCTCCACATTTCCCCTCAGCACTTCAAATGTGGCTGCTATGAGTATGAAACTGTAATTTTAGCTTCCTTCCATTTTTTTTTTTTTTTTAAATCTCACGTGCCGGGAATGAGGAGGAGAAGGGACCCTTAGATTTTGCTTGTGGGGATGAAAATCAGTCCAGCCTCTGTGGCCATCCCCACAGGGGAACGTGAACAAGGTTTAAAAGCCCAACAAATAGTTTTCTGTAGAATAAAAGAATGTATCAATGATAAACTGATTTAAAAGGTGAAAACTCAGTACATTTTAAGCGAACCGTGTCATTAAGATGCTGCTAATGGCTGTTAGTATTAATTAGCAACAGCTCAACAGAATGTAGAATCACCTGGGAGATGGGACTCTGGTCACCTCAGGGGGTGGGGGGTGTCACCTTTATTACTGATGTGGGAAACCCATTTTAACCGTGGGTGGGGCTGTTCCCTGGGCAAGGGATTCTTTGCTCACAAAAGAATGACCCTATGCTTTGATCACTAGTATGACTTCTGTCACGCTCTTCTGACTGTGGGCAAACCTTGAACAGCTGCTTCAAGTTCCTATCGCCAGGACTGCCACCCCAACGACTGTGAACCATAAGCTGAAATTAATCCTTTCTCCCTTAAATGCCTTTTTTTTTCCACCTGACTTTTGTTTCTTTTTGTTTTGTTTTGTTTCCTTTTAAAATCACAGCAACAGAAAAGAAACCAAGACACCGCCCAGCTAAAGTTGGATATTGTCGCTCTAAATGCCTTCCAAATTTATCAGGAAGCATTGCCAACTCACAGTCGTGGAAGGGATTGCTGTAATCTTTTACATTTGGCATTGAAGAGTGTTCGGTTAGCTATGAGAATTTTGTTCCTGCCGTGCCAGATGGTGCTCCAGAAATGCAGACTCATTGGGATCTCCAGACAGGAGGAAAACTGATGTTTCCCTCTATTGCTTCGTTCCACGGTACGATATAGACTCAAAATATCTGCGTGGCTTTCGGGAGCAGACTAGAAAGTGTCGTGGACACAGTTGCTAAAACCGTTCAGTGTGTGTGTACAGTGCTATGAATCACCACCCGTGTATGGAACCTGTGAAAAGATACAAGGCTGTGAACATGGGGAAGCTGGGACCGTGCCAACGTTTGTGCGCGATTTCACAAAGACTCACAGGACTGTCGGTCCCAGTTCAAGATTTTCTTGAAACAAAACGGCATGCTTTGCCAGGAACTCTTTAGCCAAAGACAGAAAATAACCGTGATTTCCGTTTTGGGTTTCCATCATTCCATCATCACAGTACATACAAAGCTAAATCTGAAGTTCACAGGGAAAGAAAAACATGAGTTTGCCCTGTCTAGGAAAGGATTGGAATTTATATTAAAATCTAAATTTTCACGATGCAAACCAGTAACTACGACTTTGTGCACTTTCAAACATAAACCCAGGGCTGGAGAAATGGCTCAGTGGTTAAGAGCACTGCTTACTCTTCCTGACCACCCGGACTACCGGAACCCACAAGGCAGCTCACAGTTTTCTGGAACAGGCCTGGGGATCCTACACCCTCTTCTCTCCTCCACAGGCACTGCGCACAAGTGGGGCACAGACAAGCATGAGGACAAAATACCCATGTACATAAAATAAACAGATTAGTAAATAAATCTTTTTTAAAAAATGAAGCTGTATACGAAACATTTCCAGTGGCAATCGCCAACACTGTGCTAATTTCCTGCAAAAGCTACGAGAAAAATCTGAAGAATGTATTGCTGGTAGTTACACGCTTGGAGTTAGTTTTCAATGTATGGAACCTCCTTTGCACCCCACACCCACAATTCAGAGACAGTGGCTTGAGACGGTTTGGACTTGTCACTGAAATGGACAAGCTTCTGCTTCAACGTCAAACAATTGTGACAAAGATCACTATGGAGGAAATGCATAGGAGAGGGTTAAAGTTCTGGGCTTTCGGGGGGACTCTTAACAGTGGGACAGGGGCTGCCTCTGACTCTGTTGCCTGCCTTTGGGACCCTTTCCTCCTACTGGGCTGTCTTGTCTACCCTTAATAGGAGAGGAGGTGCCTAGTCCTACTGCAGCTTGATATGCCAGGGCTGGTTGATAACCCTGGGAAGCCTGACCTTCACCTAAGAAAAACGGAGGAGGAGTGGATGAGCGGGGGTGGGGGATTGGAGGGAAAAATGGAGGTGGAGAGGGAGGAACTGGAAGGAGAAGAGGGAAGTAAAAAGGAAGTAAAAGCTCACTGGATATTTAAATTACCACTGGGAAGATGTGAGCATACATCTAGAACGACATGGGTATGTGATTTCCGACTGCGGATGTAAATGTAGATAAATCCACATCTACAGCGGGAGCAGAGCGCACCTACGTTAGATTATACATGACTCGTCCAGTGGAAGTTGAGCATCAAAATTGAACTGGGCTTTAAGAGCTAAAAAAAAAATGATAATAAATAAAAACAAAACAAAACAGCAACAGCAGCAAAAACCCTGGGCTTCAAAGACTTAAAAAGAACAGGCAGTTGAATAATGCTTCTATTGGTCACATGTTGCCATGGTGTTTCACAAGCGCTGGATTCGGTGCGATGCTGAATTAGTTTCATGTGTTTCTATTTTTAAATGAAGACACAGCTACCAAAACACTTGAAAATTCTATGTGCTGGGCTGTGACCCGGTGGCACAGCATTTATCTAGCATGCTGGAGGCCCTGGGCTTGATCCCTGTCACTGTTAAATACATACATACAGACAGACATACAACAGACATAAAATGGCTTATGTTTTATATTTTATTCCACTATGTATAACTAGAATCGCTTCCCTTGTTTTGAACGCCTCTTCTCCTGGGAGAATCATCTCCCAAGAGTAGGTCTAACGAGAGCACATTGTAAGGCACCTGACTTCTGTCCCCAAACTGTCTAGATTCACAAGCATCTGGCCATGGGGCAGAGCCACTGGATACTGACTCCGGGGACTTGGACTCTGCAGGAAGGAGAGCAGAGACAGTGCTATCCGGAGTCTAACTGAACAGTGCAGCCACTGATGGGGATGGATAGTGGAGAAGTGCGACTAAGAAGACCTGCCAAGCCCCAAAGCCCAGTGAGATAGGAAAGCCTCCACAGGGAACACAATGCCAGAGGCTGGAAGGCAGAGCATGTGGAAAAGGGAAAGACAGGGTTGTGGAGGATGGATTCCTGGGTCAGGGAAGCTACGATTGAGAATGACAGTGGGTAGCAGGGATACCCAAGGCGGGCAGACAGAGATACAGGCACAGAATAGGGCTGTATGCCTGCACTGGGAGTGAGGACCTGGGTTAATTAATGAAAAGGACTCTCAGGACTACTGTTGCCATGGCAACCATGAAAGGACTAGTGGGGATTTGTACAGACAAAAGGAGCAACAAGTGTTGTCTCCTCCTTTCCCCCCTCCTGCTTGATGCATAGAGATGGGGTCTCCCTCATCCTCCCTCCTCTGTAACCCAGGTCAAGCAGTAGTGCAGATGGGAAAGATTTTGTCCTTATTCAAGAGGGATGTAAGAGTTTGTATGCTCAGTCTTTCTGGATATATATATATTTGAATACGAATTCAAGCTTATGACTGGCCTCTTGTAGCCCTGCCTTCTGCCCTAGTTCCAAGGTCACTTTCCCCTTTTTCCCTCTACCTGAACCCTTGTTCTAACACTTTGTATGGAACAGAACATTCTGTTCCCAGGAGTTGGAAGTGATTTGAGGACCCTAGCCCGGTGACCAATTACTACCCAGTGCCTGCGGCTCACACCCCGCCTGACAATCACCCTGAGGATAGATGCTCTTAGACTCCCTCGGGGTATAACCACACACCTGTAACAAAATGCCTCGATCCCTTGGTGCCCGGCTACCTGCTGAAGATGTTCCTTTGTACATTCTGTTCTGCCAGCCTTTCCCCAGGGTGCCTTTGCCACAGTGTATGCCGGGATGTCTGCTTAATCAGGAAAGCCAGCTCAGGCAGGCCCTCTGTGGTGTTCACTAAGCCTGGAAGATTCTCCAGCAGACCTAGTCAAACTCAATCTACAAATACAGTTCTTTCGAAGCTTTTACCTTAATCAATAGTATTGAACTGAATCATTTTCTCCTAAGCTTTCTCTCCCTTTAACTTTTCCAAGTGACTGGGATATTTGGCAACCTCCTTCTGACTGAATTCCAGATGTTTGTATACTTCACTTGATGTATTCCAGCTGCCTGGCACATGGTGGGCTCTCAACTAATGATCACTGAGTGGATAGAAAGGTATTTCTGCCTCTTAAGAGATATGAATCCGTATTATCAATGACTGGTATCAGGGCTTACACTTAACACTCAGGCTATATCTGACTTATAATAACCTATGTGCGTTTTGTTTGCTAATACTTGGCTTAAGAAACTCCCTAGAAACAAATGGGAATACATGAAAGCAGAGCCTTCTTCCCTTCCCATGTCGTGGGGCTTTACTTCCTGTCTGCCTTACAGCATTCCTAGTGACTAATGTTAGCAGCTGTTAACCAGCGGACCTCTACAGACCCCTCCAGACAGCTTTTTTGTCTTTGGTTTCCTCCTGGATCTCCAGAGGAACCTCCCAATTGATTCCCTTCCCTTCTGACCTCCCCATGCATCCACTGTAAAGCATCCACTGTGCATTGCATTGATGAGAGACAGAGTAGCAGAATGACCAGATATGTCATGGCCAAACTGTTTGGAGATGGACATGTGTCTGGTCCGAGGAAAACCACCTTCAGAAGGGGATGTCGGCTGTGGGGGTATGGGTCTTAGTTTCTGTCTTTGGGTCTTAGGGGCTGAATTTCAAATCTTTGATATCAACCCTACTCAACATGTCAGGTTCGTGAGTGGCTGCTTCCTCTGTTGACTCAGTGCATATCAGACACCTCAGGCTGCAAGGACTCCTCCATATCCCCCCACTTTGAGATACATTACCTGTTCCATTCCTCAGGCAGTGGGGTATCTTGAGATCCAGGACACCTGGCTTCTAGGCCGGGCTCTGCCACTAGTTGCATGACTTTAGGCAAATCACATCACCTCTCTGGGCCTCAGTGTCCACACCTGAGAAATGAAGGTATTACAGATGAGCCACCTCAGACACAGCCCAAGTGTGTTTCCACATGAAATGCAGGCACCGCAAGCAATTCTGTTTCTAGCACCGTGCTTCCTGCCTTGATTATGATACCAAACCGAACCTCTGAACCTGTAAGCCAGCCCCGATTAAATACCGTCTCCTAGAGCACTTAGATTTAATAATGCCCACCACCCACAATTAGGCTCACACAGTGACCCGTAACTCCAGCTCTAGAGAGTCCAATCCCTGCTTCATGGTGCACAGACAATATGCAGGCAAAATGGTCACATTAAAAGATCCTTCCTGCTCCTGCTCTGTCCTCTCTCCCTTCCCACCTCTCTCCATGTGCTCATGGCTGACCTCTACTTCTCTACTCCTCTCTCTCTTTCTCTGCCTCTACCACCCTCTCGACTCCCCTCCCCATGCTCTGAATAAACTCTGTTCTATAATAAACAAACAAACAAGCAAAAAAACAATCGGTCCTTCCTTATGTTTTGTTTTGTTTTGTTTTTCAAGACATGGTTTCTCTGCATAGCTCTGGCTGTCCTGGAACCCTCAGAGTGGACCAGAGAACTCAGAGATCCCCCTGCCTCTGCCTCCTAAGTGCTGGGATCAAAGGTGTGTGGTGCTGCTGCCACCTCCTTGTTTTAAAATTTAAAATTTAAAACAAACACAAGGGTGATCAATGTTCTTGCGGGACATGTGGCTGAAACTGTTGCACTTTAGAAGCTGAGGCAGGGGGATTATGTTCTAGGCTAGACTGTGCTAATTAACCTCAGAACAACCAATAGCAAAACCAATAAACACAGAAATGCAGAGGCTGGCCTAACAGGTACTCACAGGAATGGTTAAAGGATTGAATAAAACTAGTCTGGTCTACTGATTCCCCAAAAGCAGGAAAATTCCTGTCTTTTTTGTCTCATACGATAAAGGCTCACACAGACACTGAACACAAAGGGCCAGGGATTGGGGTTGGGGATTTAGCTCAGTGGTAGAGCGCTTGCCTAGCAAACACAAGGCCCTGGGTTCGGTCCCCAGCTCTGAAAAAAAGAAAAAGAAAAAAGAAAAAAAAAGGGCCAGGGATCCAGCTAGTTGATAGAGTGTTTATGGGTCATACATGAAGTTCTCAGTTCAGTCTCTAGCACTGAAAAAACTGGGTGTGGTGGCCCACACTGTAACCGTGGGAGGAGGCAGGAGGATCAGAAGTTCAAGTCCATCCTTGACTACGTAGTGAGTTCAAGGCCAGTCTTGGCTATACGAGACCCCAGCCCAAGAAATAAAAATACTAAAAACCAAAACAGAAATAAAATTTGAAGTGGAAATATTGAAATATGTGTCATTATTCTCTTTATTTTATTGCAGCAGGAGACAGAGGCCAGCAACTCCTTCCGGCTACGCAAAGCTGTTTCTGCTGGGCTGCACACTGGGCCAGCATTCCGTTCATTTGCAGAGCCTTACAGCTCCTTTCCCTTCAGACTGCTGCAGTCTGGCATCTGCTGCTTCCGACCCCATGATGTGGCTTCCAGTAACACCATCAAGATCCTGCACTTGCCAAATTTGGCAGCCAGTTTTCGTCCTTATTTTGCTTGATGCCTTGATGCTAAATCCTAAAACCATCTGAATGTCCGTGGGGTGAGTTATTATCCTCATACAAACAGAAAGGTCAAGGATTCTTTAAAACATGGGAATAACACCTAAACTGGTCAGTGCTTCGGTTTTTCAAGATGATCATATCAAAAGGGACCAAATCCAACTCAACATCAGAGACATGCTTGCTTCCACAGCACATACACTAACATTGGAACGACACAGAGAAGAGTAGCATGGCCCCTGTGCAAGGATGGCGTGCAAATTCATGAAGTGTCCCATATTTTTTAATACATAAAAGAACACATAAAAAAAGGACTACAGAGACACAGCCAGGCTTAGTAGCACACACACCTGTCATCCCAGCACTTCAGAGGTTCAGGAAGGAATCTCACCAATGTGAGGCTAGCCTGAGCTACATAAGACCTTGTCTTAAGGACAGAAGGGCCAGCAAGTAGCTCAGAGTGCCTGCCCGACACAAGCAAGGTCTTGTGTTCCATTCCCTGTACCACAAGGGAAGAAGAGAATGGGGGTGGGGATGACTGATTCCAGTAATTCATTTGTTTTAACATCTTAAAGAAAGATTTGCTTTTTTTTTTTTTTTTATGTGTCTGGGTGTGTGTGCTATGTGTGGTCCTAGAGGCCAAAGAGGAATTGGATTCCTTAAAGCTGGAGCTATGAGCAGTTGTGAGCCATCTGAAGTGGGTCTGAGAGTCAAGCTCAGGTCCTTTCGAAAAGCAGCAAGTATGCCTAACCAATGAGCCATCTCCCCAGACCAGAGACAAATTAGTTTAATCATTCACCTGTTCATACGCCACACACACACACACACACACACACACCCTACAATGTGCCAGGCATTATACAAGGTGTTGAGGAGTAAGATGGATTCTTAATTAAGAACCTCATTGGCATGTAACATTGGTAAAGAAAACACACATGCTATCTGTCTATAGTCTCATGAATGTTCACAAGGAAAACACACTGATGAGCAGTAGCATCTGAATAAAGACGTATGAGCAGCCTCCCAGAATCCCCGCTGGGTCTCCTTGCAGATCCTTGCTCTTCTCGACAGATCCCTGCTCTTCCCAACAGTAAGCGTTTGCATTCTGTATAGTTGGAACCATCCAGTCTCTGCCTCTGTTCAGTGATATTGGTGAGATTTGTGGACTGTGGTGTAGCTGTAGGTCATCCGGTCTTGTTATTCTGGATTCTCTCCGCCTCTCTACTTTGGAACTTTCCACTGTAATTGCATTCTCCTTCTCAGGAACACTAATCCCTTTTCCTTTGTTCTTTTAAAAAGAACTATGTTTGGAGTGTGTGTGTGTGTGTGTGTGTGTGTGTGTGTGTGTGTGTGTGTGTGTGTGTGCTGTTGTTGTTGTTGTTGTACGCATGTGGGTATGTGGATGTGTGTACCTGCAAGCACATATGGGGAAGCCAGGGAAAGTCACCTCTCGCTACTGTACTCCTTTAAGATAATGTCTTTTCAGAGACCTGGAATAAGGGAGGCACCCAAGAATCAATGGGAGTGCCCTTAGCTGTCACTCACTACATTTGGGAATATAGGACCTGAAGAACCATGTTCTATAGCCAGCAGGAACTCCAGTGGAGCGATAGAGATACTAACCTGCCTACAGAATTTTCAACCCAGAATTTATCCTCTCTACAAGATATGCAGGCACCGGGAATGGAACAGAAACTGAGGGAATGACCAAACAATGACCAGCTCAACTTGAGACCCATCCCATGGTCCCAAGCACCAATCCCTAACACTATTAATGATATTCTGTTATGTTTGCAAACAGGAACAAGTTGTTCTCAGAGAGGCTTCACACAGTAGCTGACTCAGACAGATAGAGACACCCACAGCCAAATAGTGGATGGAGCTTGGGGACGCTTATGAAAGAATAGGAGGAAGGATTCTGGAGTGCAAAGGGGATAAGAACTCCACAGGAAGACCAACAGAGTCAACTAGCCTGAACCCTTGAGGCTCTCAGAGTCTGAACCACCAACCAAAGAACATACTTGGCCTGGACCTTGGCCTCCCCACACATATGTAACAGAGATACAGCTTCACCTGGACAACTGGAATGGGGGCTATTCCTGTATGTGGAATATGTTTGTCTAGCTGGGCTGCCTTGTCTGGCCTCAGTGGGAGAGGAAGCACCTGGCCTCGAAGAGACTTGAAGTGCCAGGGTGGCAGGGATACCCAGGGGGCTCCACCCACTCAAAGGAGAAGGGGAGGGAGTATGAGGAAAAGATTGTGTGAGGGTGTGACCAGGAGGGGGCAGTGAGTGGGATGTAAAGTCAATAAGTAAAAAATAAAATTAAATTGAATACATTTTTAAAAGATGTTTCTCCATCACATACTGTGGTTGTAAGACACAAAGAAATCAATCTGGAACTAACTGGGCAGCCTCCTCGCTGCTGGCTTTCCTTGTGTGGAAGGTGCTCTGCATCCCACCTCAGGAGAAAGCACGTAAACAGCCTTGCCCAGCACTAGACCCTGTATGCTACACCAACCTTCCAGGAAGTGTGTGTGCACCAGTACCATTGTGACCCGAAGGTAACGGGGTAACTAACCACTTTCTCATTGGCTTTGAGGTCTGCTCCACAGAAGGGAATTCGTGACTGTTCCTGTAAACATACTCAAAGCTCATGGCTGGGGAGGTCATAGGCCTTAGGGGAGTTGAAGTCTAAGCTTTAATGGGGCAAATTGCACACAGATGCGGAATAGAATGAGCTTTTATTTTTAATGTTGCTGTGCTAGAACGGAATACAGGGCCTCTGTGTGTTAAATGGGTGTTCTACCACTGAGTAAAAGCCCAGCTCTTTAATACAATTCTTTTTTAAAGAAAGGAGCTATGAGGGAGGGAGACAGGGAGGGCTGGGAAGCTGGTTTAGTCAGTAAAGTGCCGAATCTCCAGCACCCATGTAAAGGCCAGGGGGTGGGCACCTATAACTCTGGTGCTGGTGGCAGAAGAGGAAGGCAGATGCCTAGTGTTTGCTGCTTAGTCTAACTGAACTGATGAGTCCCGGGATCACTGAGAGTGTTATTGATCACTCAAAGAACAATATGGAGAGCAAGAGAGGAAGAGACCCAGTATCAATCTCTGCCCTCCACGCGCATGCATGCATGCATGTCTAAACACACATGATTTCCAAGCACATCATAACGTAGTTGGGTGGGGGTTGGATTGAGAACCTCTTCAAAGAGGTGATACTTAAACCTACATCTACAATGCATGAAGGAACAAAACACAGATAAGCAACACAGTCCAGACATAGGGGATAAAAAGAGAGATCAGGAAGACTTTGAGTACAGAGCCTCATTGAAGGGTCATCTAGGACCATGTGTAGCTCAGTAGCAGAACACCCATCTAGCATGCAGAAGGCATGAAATATAATCCCCTGTGCTGAAAATAAAGACTTGTCAGGGAGCCACTGTTGTTGGAACCTCCAGCAGGGGCTTGTAGACCACACTCAGGGTTTATATTTCGTTTTCAACGTGAAGTCAATGGAAGATTTTTAAGCAGAGTGCTAACGTGATTTGATTTATGATTTTAAATGACTGTGGGGCTGCTGTGAGGAGGAGGAGGATGGGTGGAAGCAGACAGGAGGAGACACAAATAGGCCAGGTGACAACCTTAGAACATGACAGCAGTATGGAGATCAGTGGATGGCTAGTAGACAGGCCTGGCTTTGGTTCTGAGACAGGGTCTCTGTACAGCCTAGACTACAAACTCTTAAACCTCCTACTATAGCCTTTCCAGTATTGAGGTTGTGTAGTTTCCTGCTTTAGAAATTTCTAGGAAAGTTTAGGAGATAGAAAGTAGTGGGGGAAAGTGGAGGGTGGAGGAAATACATTTTGTTCTCCTTCTTTCCTGTCTTGGTCTCTGTTTCTGGTCCATCATGAGGTAAATGTTACTGTGCAATATAGTCCTGTTACCATGATGTCCTGCCCAAGCACATGGGGAGCAGGAACCTTGGCTAGAACCCCCTAAAACCATGAGCCAAACCTTCCTTTCCTCCTCTCGGTTGTTCTTTGAGTCACTGTTTAATCAGAGTGACACAGGCATACAAAACAGTGTGCGAGGTGATAAGGATCCAGAACTTGTTGAGGTGTGAGCAAAGCACCTAGGCAGACGGTGAAATTTCTTGAGTGGGAAAAGACAATTGGAATGAAAGCGTGGAAAAAGGAAATGTTTGTTGGGGATATATCAAGAACTCTCCACTGGATCTGTGAGCTGTGGGATGCTTATTAACCAGGCAGGTAGAGATGATCAATGGGAACCTAGTAGTGTCTCAAGTCTGTGGTTGAGATGACCAGACAGAACCCTTCCACACAAAGAAATTGAAGTCTGAAGACGAACCCCAGGATGTTTGATATTTATGGTAAGTGGAGAGAAGAGTGGAAACAGAAGGACTGGGAAGAAATAGGAGGCGAATCCAGAGTGGGAGGGGCCTGGGAAGACTATGGTTTATTGGGTCAAATGCTGATGGATAGCATCTAAGACTCAGCCCCTAGACAAACTTGGGGAAGGCACTTGGCCACCTTTGCTGGGAGTTAGGAACTAGGAAAATAGGATTGGTGTGGGCATCAGTAGTGGGTCCTAGGACACATGTATATAGGCTTCTACAGGTCTAAATATCAGTGCTACCAAGCAAGCAAATAGCTGTTGTCCTTCTACTCTGACAAATAAATATTTATCATATATATTTAGGAGACAAGCTTCAAAACTGTATATGCTGGCTTGCATATGCTTGGCCCAGGGAGTGGCACTCTTAGAAGGTGTGGCCTTGTTGGAGGAAGTGTGTCACTGTGGGGGTGGGCTTGGAGACCCTCCTCCTAGCTGCCTGGGGATGCTGTCTGTTCTTGGCTTCCTTCCGGTGAAGATGCAGAACTCAGCTCCTCCTGTACCAGGCCTGCCTGGATGCTGCCATGCTCCCGCCTTGATGATAATGGACTGAACCTCTGAGCCTGTAAGCCAGCCCCAAGTAAATGTTGTCCTTTACAAAATTTATATTGGTCGTAGTGTCTGTTCACAGCAATAAGACCCTAACCAAGACACTATACTTCCTCATTTCCTTAAGGGCCTCATCAGAATGGATCAAAACAGCAAAAGTTGGTCCCCAACTGGACTGCCCCTTCCTTTTTTTCTTCCTTTCTCTCATTTCATGTAAAATTCATCTACATGCACTTCTCCAAGTACCAGCTCAGCAAACAGACATCTTTTAGATCTGGATATACACCACAGTCATTAGGTATGGGAAATATTGTTCCCCGGGCCCTGAGACACTTGGAACTATTTAGAACAATAGTGGTTCTCAACCTTCCTAATGCTGTGACTCTTTAAATATAGTTCCTCATGTTGTAGTGACCCCAACCATAAAATTACTTCATTGCTACTTCATAACTGTAATTTTGCTACTGTTATGAATGGTGATATAAACATCTGATATGCAGGATATCCAATATGCAACCCCTGTGAACAGGTCATTTGACCCTCTAGGGGGTTGTGGCCCTCAGGTTGAGAAATGCTGGTTTAGACAGAAAATTCAGAGTTCTAGCCACCCTAAGTGATATCTGAGGATGCTCTTAGATATTAGCACAGTGTGCCCTTTGCCTCATGGGGAGGAATATGGCTGGAAAGGAAAACATCCTCTGGCATCCTCAGGCAGCTAGGAGGAAGCTCTCTTCCTAAATGGATGGAGCCTGAGCATAGGAGGAGACCTTAAAAGCCCACCCACACACTTCCTTCAAGAAGGCCACACCTCCTAATAGTACCAATTCCTGTGGGCCAAGCATATTCAAATCACCAGAGGGAGGAAGTAAGTTTCCTAGGACAGTATTAGAGTGAGTTAAAGAATGGGAGAACAGGCAGGAAGGAGGTGAAGGGAGCAAGTGGGGTCAGCTCTCTGGAGGGATGTGTTCTGTCACTGACTAGCAGCAGGAGGGAGGAGGAAATCCAGAGGATGCTTGGTTTGAGTTTTTGTTGTTTCTTTGCTGTACTTTTTGTTTATTTGTCTCTTTTGAGACTGACTGGCTTCACACTTGCTATATAGAGGAAGATGGACTTAAAGTCTTGGCTCTCTCACCTCAGCCTTTCAAGTGGTGAGACTACAGCCATGTGTCACCACAGCAGGTTAGGCTTGTTTTGGTATTTCTTTGTTTGTTTGTTTGTTTGTTTGTTTGTTTAGACAAGGTTTCTCTGTGTAGCCCTGACTGACCTGGAACTCTGTAGTCCAGGCTGGTCTCGAACTCAGAGATCTGCCTGCCTCTGGTTCCCACATGCTGTAATTAAAGGCGTGTGTATTTTTAAAGACAGAACTTCTGTATGCTGATGGAAATCATCTTATAGAGGGAACAGCTGATGAAGAGAGAAGAATGGGATGATATTCAGAGCAACATACTTTAATAAGTAGAGGGAGAGGGTACAACCCAAGGCTAAAGTAAAGAAATTGGCCTGTTGAGGTTCATGGACAATTCTACTTAAGAAGAAGGAAAGCGATACTGTGGCCCAAATATAGGTAGCTAAGACAGTAGGGAGCGAAAACAAAAATAAAAACAAATAAATAAACAAAAAACCCCACCACATCGTTTGCTAATTGGTTCTATGCTACCTAGTTTTATGTCAACTTGACACAACCTAGAGTCATTTTGGAAGAGGTAATCTCAATTTAGAAAAATACCCCACTAGACTGGCCTGTGGATACGCCTGTAGTTCATTTTCTTGATTGACAATTGATATAGATGGCCCAGCCCATTTTTGTGGGCAGTGCTGCCCCTGGACTGATAATACTGGGTGCTATAAGAAAGCAAACTGAGCAAGCTATAAGGAGCAATCCAGTAAGCAGAATTCCTCAATGGCCTCTTCCTTCGTCCCTACCTTGAATTCCTGTCCCAGTTTCTCTGGATGATGGACTAACAAACTGTAAGCTGAAATAAACCCTTTCTTCCTGTGGTGGTTTGAATATGCATGGCCCACAGGGAGTGGCACTGTTAGAAGATGTGGCCTTGTTGGAGGAAGTGTGGGGGTGGGCTTTTAAGGTCTCTTCCTATGCTCAGGCTCCACCCATTCAGGAAGAGAGCTTCCTCCTAGCTCTCTGAGGATGCCAGTATTCACCTGGTTTTGGATAAAGATGTAAAACTACTGGCTCCTGCATCATCATGCCTGCCTGAACACTGCCATGCTTCCTGCCTTGATGATAAAATGTTTGCCTTTGTATGAGTTGACTTGGTCATTGGGTCTCTTCATAGCAATGGAACCCTAAGGTACTCCCCAAGTTACTTTTGGTCATGATGTTTTATCCCAGTAATAGAAACTTTCATGAAGACAGTTTCTAACATGCACAATTAGATGGTTAAATGAGAAGTGGGGAAAAGATAAGGGGCCAGAATGCTTTGGAGACATAAAACAGTTAAGTAATTTATGTGACATGCATCTTATCACAATATAAAAATAATACTTTTGGGCCAGTGAGATGGCTTTGTGGGTCAAGGCACTGCCACCAAACCTAAGGATCTGAGTTTGATACCCAGAACCACATGGAAGATGGAGGGAGAGAACCAACTCTCTGACCTCCAAATGCAGTGGGCACAAGGGCAGGTTCCGTCTCATAGCAATTAGCTGACTGGTTCCAGGGAAGTGAAGGGAGCACGGTTGAATAAGAAAGTGACTGATAGGAGATTTGTGGTCCAGCATGGTGGCATACACTTGTAATTCAAGGAAGGCTATAACAGGGGGAAGTCATGAGTTTAGGACTCAGGACTAGCCTGGGACACCTACCAAGGTCAACCTGGGCTACATAGCAAGATCCTGTTTCAAGAAAACAAAGCATACATATTTGTGATTTTATTAAAAATATTTTAGGAGAATTTGATTGACTTAGAGTGAAACTGAGTGTTTGAAACTTTCAAGTTAGTAATTACAGTCTCTTGAAGATTGTAAATTGTGTTAAGCACTTAGCAGTATCTGTTGAATTGTAAGTTCAGCTATCTGAAACACTTAAAACTCTTAAATTTGTAACTGTAGTTAAAATGCCAATGTCGGGGAGATGCTTATTAACCAAGTTTGTAAATGATTTTAATATTTAGGAGAAATTTACAAGCTAAGTCAAGTTTACAAGCCAAGTCAGCTACATGAGAGAACAAATAAAAAGGTCATTAGCTTTAGATGAGACGGATCGAATTTATTAGTGTAACAATGGAATCTGGGAATGATGTAAAAGGTCTAGAAGGGACTGGGGTTTTAGATCCATAATTTTAATAAGTTGAGCACTGGTTAGAATATGAGTAACTGTGAGCATATTTGTCTGCAGCCAGAGGCTCAACGTCAAGAATGAACAGCCGCGTCTGCTGTCTTCAAGACTCCTACGACGGTCTCAAGCTTCCATGCCCTGTATTTTGGTGTCTACTCCTCACAATCTGCTCACATTTCACCAAAATAACAGATAAAAGAATACTTGTGTCCATATACACTTTAGCATGTAGTCCATCACTGCCCCCAAAGAAGAAGGAGAATTGTGAGTGGGTCAGAGATTCCCAAAAGACCACAGGGCAAAGCGTGGTGCTGAATGATCCGGGATCTCCTTCCCAAGGAGGTCTCTGAGAAAGCCAAGGTGAGATGCACACTAACATGGGTATGAGATCTTTCTCCCTGGGCTTCTGCTAAGCTAATCAATTACAGAGCCCCATGTGTCCTGGCTGGGTGAGACACTGTCCTTCTGCCTCCTAAAACCAGGAGAATTAAGCACCCCATGGCTAATTTTTGAAGAAAGGAATATATAATTTGCTTAGGGAAAGGCTCTGAACTTGAGGACTGGTCAGGATTAGAAAGCAGATTTTTTTTTTTTGTGTGTGTGTGTGTGTGTGTGTGTGTGTGTGTGTGTGTGTGTGTGTGTGTATACATCTGTTTATACCTACCTTTGTCTTTTTCTCTGTGCCTATGTCTTGCCTAATGACAGATCTCATTTTTTCTATTAAATTAGAATGTATTAACAACTCTTTGCTTTTAAATGAGGCAGCAAATGCTCGTTCCATACCAGGCAAGAAATAGTGGTGGGGATCCATGGAAGACTGCTTTTCATTAACAGCTGAGGACACACCTCACTCACACCTAACCAGGCAGGTAGCTAGGAGCAAATAAGTTTCTAGTGTATTTTTGTTTGGGTTCATCACTGGAAAGAACTCCTTCACATTTCCTGGTATTTTGTACTGTTCTTAAATGCATCCCCTGATACATTAAATAATGTGTCTTTTCTTTACCAAAGAACAAAGAAGCTGAGTGTTTGGAAAGTGTTCGCACGGCTGCCAAAGCCTCCTCGCTGCATCAAGTTCAATTTCCTGGTGTCTTATCCTCGGGACTGAATGTCCTATTATGCCAGTCTGTCTCTCCAAGCCGCTGACCGCGGTGTGTTGACACACCACTTGAAATCAGAGATAACGTGTCTTCCCATCTCTGACAATGACAAGGACCAGGCCTGTGATTTCTTTGGCATTGTTAATGCTATACAGAAACTGTAACCTCTTTCCATTTGATTATTCTCATGAGCATTGTCCCCACTGGACAGCTAATGCGCGTTGGTGTGAAAAAGCATGAGTCACACTACCCAGTGCTTCACAGAACACTTGGAGAAGGAGCACCCTCTGGGGAGGAGGCAGTGCTAACAGTCTTCACCACCTTCAATGCCTGCTTCAGATCAGGCCGCGGACTGTTAAAGGAACCCTCCCTAGCAAGCAAAGCACGAGGCAGCTTGGCACTCAGACATGTTTCTGAGTAGTTAAAAGGGATCAGGGACATCCTTGCATTTGTGCCATTTGTTTTTAGCACCTTCCCAACCCTGAGCTGCTGGTCACACGGCCTGCCAAGGCCCAGCGAGATGCCAGCAAATTCAAGCATCCAGAGAGGATGTGTGTTGCATATGTATGGTACGTGTGTGTATGGTACGTATATATATATGGTACGTGCAGCAGGTGTACATGCCCATGTGTCTGCATTCGGAGGCCAAAGCAGGATGTTGGAAGGTCTATGTGTTCTATTGTTCTGGGCGGTGTTGCCTTAAAGCAGAATCTCACTGAGCCAGACTGCCATTAGAACACAGTGGCTTGCCAGCAAGTTCTGGGGCTCCATCTGACTCTGCCTCTCAGATCTGAAGTTATAGACACAGGTGGCCATGACTGGCTTTTATAACATGGATGCTGGGATTCAAACTCATGCACTCATGCTTGCAGAGTAAGCACCCTTGCCCTCCCCAGCCCACCATGCAGAGATTTGAAAACTGCTTGCACGCCTGTTCCCTGTGCTTTAACAAATGATATTTCAGCCTAACCAGCCCAGGGCTAACATGTGGACTGGAGGTGAACTGTTCTGTTGTCTTAGCCAGGTCTGCCCCAAAGTGAACTCAGCTAAAACCATGTGTGTTACAGGCATGACCCACATGTGACTTTCGGATTTGCAGAGGGTCTTGTGTGAATGAAGACGCCATGCTTGGCCTTGAAAGTGTTAATAATTTTTTAGTAAGGGGACTCCATTTTCCCTTTGTGCACTGGGCACTGTAAAGCATGCGGCTGGTCCTCCTGCTTTGGAGCTCTGACTCCTGAATGAGTTTGGCTCAGAGGCAAAAGATGACCTTGCCACTCTACAGATACCAATAAGCACATCCTTGTTCCTTCAGTGGGCTGTATTGCTTTGCAACACTGTAGCAATATCTAAACTAAACGGACAGGTCCTCCTTCAGAAGCATCTCCATATGCTTATTTCTTTCAGTAAATATTTATTTTTATAGTTTTGGTTGTGAGCATAGCCTTTAATGGCTGAGCCATCTCTCCAGCCCAATATTTATTTGTGTGTGTGTGTGTGTGTGTGTGTGTGTGTGTGTGTGTGTGTGTTACACCATATGCATGCAGTACCAGAAGGGGCCAGAAGGGGGTGTCAAATTCGCCAGCACTGAAATTATAGATCGTTGTGAGGCAGTGATATGGGTACTGGGAATCAAACACAGATCTGGAGGGAGACCCTAGGGCTCTTGACCACTAAGCCATCTCTCTGGCTCTAAAATGCATTTCTAATCTGTGTCATGTCTCGAAACAAAACAAAACAAAACAAAACAAAACAAAAACAATAGATTAAATGAAAAATAACAAAAAGCCTTCCAGGCTTTGCTTCTAGTGATTGCTATACTTCAGAACTATCAACTTTCTTTTTTCTTCCCCTAGCACTGAGGATTGAGTCTCCCCGGGCTGGGAAAGTGCTCTGCTGAGTGATATGCCCAACTGTTGTTTGTGCTTTTAATACTATGTTGCCAGCTTGCTTTGAGCTCACTCTGCAGCCCGGCCGGCCTTGAACTTGCAGCTTTTCTGCTTTAGTCTTCCAAATTTCTGGGATTGCAGACCTGTGACACCATGCCCCACTCTATGTCTTTGTCACATATGCATTACATGAAATGTGATTTTTCTCTACCAGTGGCTTCTCACAGAGGACACAATGTTGGCTGGTGGTGTGACAACCATGCATGTTGGGCGTCTGCACTTGCTTTTTCTCCCCATGCATTGTTCGTTTGTTTTCACTTTGGTTCTTCAAGACTGGGCTCTCCTATGTAGTCCAGGCTAATGTGCAACTCCCAACCTCTGGCCTTCCCTTCCTGAGCACTGGGATGACATTTATATCTGTGTACAGATTCTCCCAGCGGTTTGTTCATTGTCAACTTTTTTTTTTGGTTCTTTTTTTTTGGAGCTGGGGACCGAACCCAGGGCCTTGCACTTCCTAGGCAAGCGCTCTACCATTGAGCCAAATCCCCAACCCCCATTGTCAACTTTTGATAGTCGTATGGTTTGCATCTGCTTTTGCTGGGGTTTCCTGTGAGCACATGGTCTATGTGTGCACAGTGTGTGAAGGTGGGTCTGTGTTTGCCATGGTGTACATGTGGATGGCAGAGGGCAACTTCAGGTGTCTGAGGCGTGGTCTCTTGCTGTTTGCTCAGTGCTGTGTAAGGCAGGCTCACCAGCCAGCATTTTCTGAGGAACCTGCTCCCATCTCACCACAGGAGGACTTGGAGTGCAGATGCTTGTTCACTGCATCTGACTTCATGGGGGGCGGGGTCTGGAGATGTGAAATGTGTCCTCAAACTTTACAGCAAATGTTTTATCCACTGAACCCTCCCCTACTCAAATCCTACCCAGCACTGCTGGGTATTTTGTTTTAAGACAGGGTCTTACTATGCAGCCCTAACTGGCCGGGAACTCATAAAAACTTGCCTGCTGCTGCCTCAGAGTACTAGAATTAAAGGCTTCTGTCACCACGCTCACCATGCTCACCATGCTCACCACGCTCACCATGCTCACCACGCTCACCACGCTCACCACGCTCACCATGCCCCGTATCCACCATGCCCTGGCTTTCTACTGTTGTCTCCTCAGTAAAAATAAAAATGAGAACCATGAGATGACTCAGCAGGCAAAGAGTCTTGCCTCTGAGACAGACCTAAGTTAATCTCTGAGACCCACATGGTAGAAAGGAGAGAAAACTCCTTCAGGTTGTCCTCTGACCTCTGCATGGGCATTGTGGCATACGTCAGCATGCACATGCGCATGCATGTGCGCACACACACGCGCACGCGCGCACACACACACACAAATCAATATGTAATAAAAATAAACTCAACTAATTAAATGGTGCTTTAAATTTGAGTGATTACTAAACTAGAAACTCAACACTCTTTCCTTTAGGTACAGGGACAGACCCCACGGCCGTGATCACACCAGGGACGCTCTGGACACTGAGCGCCAACCCCAGGTTATACTGCATGTCACTGAAGAACACTGGTCGGTCGCGCAGGTGATTCCATTTTGGAAATGATGTGAAATCTCTGGCCGAGTCACGCAGCAACCTGACAAAGTCGCTAATGGAAGATCCGGCACAGGCAAGCTCTTGTTCAGTGAAAACCAATTTCCAGACCTCCGCAGCCGCCTTTCTCATTCACACTTTCCCTGCCAGCCACTCTGGTGAAATCATCACACTACAGATGATCTAGAAGTCCTGTTCTCTCATTAAGCTTCTGCAGCAAGGGTTGGAACTATTTTTATCATTGTTTTTACACTCCAGTGAACCACATTTTAGTCATTAATCTATTTTTGTTAATCGGAGCCACAACACAACATAGTAGTAACAAAAAGCGAATTTTACACAAATAAACAATGGTATGCAAATGACAACGCTAAGAATGACTGTGTTCTTCTAACTGAATCCCAGCTATAACCTGTGAAAGACTGACCGGTCGTGAACCCAGTTAACGGCACTGCGTAGTAAGTCTTTATTGTCCTGGCCGCTTCAGACTTAGGAAATGCTTAAGCAGGTGGCTTTTTCTTCTGCTTTTGCCATGGAAGCTGTAAATCTATGGGGCTCTTTCACAGACACGTTGATTCCATTTTACAAACACTGACCTAAAAGATAAAGTCTGGAGCTAAGGAGATGGCTCAGCTTGTAAAGCCCGTGATGCAAGAGCAAGTAGACCTCGGTTCAGCCCCCAGAACCCACATAAGAAGATGCCATGGCGGCCCACACCTGAACACTTGGCACTAGTGAGGCAGGAGGCAGAGATGAGCACGTGCAGAGGTCAGAGGACAAGTTCCTAGAGTTGTTCTTTCCTTCCACCAAATGGATCCCTCAGACTAACTTAAATCCTTACTCTTGGTGGTAGGCACACATAGGGCAGAGCCATCTGGTCAACCCCCTTGTGAACTCTTAAAGCAGGTGAGCTGGCCTCCTCCCATATCCTTCATTCCTCCTTCTGTGGGTACCTCCCGCCTTCCATCCATGTTCTATCTCTGTTCTTACAGACTTACCCTGCAGGGCCATGTAGTAACACATGATCTGCTCTGCCCAGAGAACTGGCCTTCTACTCCATGTGGCTACCCGGTCCCCCATATCTGGGACATTTTCTCCCTCAGCTGTTTCTCTTTTCATCATCCTGTGGACTTCAACACGCCCTTTATCATCCCATTTGAGAGCTGTGTCTGTCCAGGCACATCCATGGTTGTTACCTTGGCTGCAGTATCAGCCCAGATTTCATTTCTTTCCTGTCTCCATACAAAAGCGGGAAGATGTCTAGAGCGACGGCTGAGTTATTAAAAATCCAAGTAAAGCAGAACTGAGTCTGCTCTACTATCTGACTGCTCCCCAGCCTCTCATTACTCGCCTCTGCTTATTGACGTGTGCCTCAATGAATAGGCAATTCCTTACCTTCTAATGCTCTTCTCAGGCAGTAGGGGAACAGAATTAACTCCATTATAGTCTCTAGTTAACTTCATGAAACAAAATGAATATATTCTGTTTTATCCTCTTCGGTTTACGTACTGAGAGTGAGACCCACAACAAAGGGAAAGTTTCTAAATTCCCTAACTCCAAGACATAGGGCATTGCTTATAAAGACACAACAAAATACAATCCTATCATGGTGACAAGACAGGCTTTTTTCTTTTTCTTTTTTAATTTATTTTTGTTTGTTGGTTTGTTTGTTTTTGAGATGGTGTTTCACTATGTAGCCCTGGTTGTCCTAGAACTCACTCTGTAGACCAGGTAGGCTTTGAACTCAGAGATCTGCCTGCCTCTCTGCCTCCCAAGTGCTGGGATTAAAAGTGTGCTGCCCAGCGATAAGACTCTTTTGTTGGGGTTGGGGATTTGGCTCAGTGGTAGAGCGCTTGCCTAGCAAGCGCAAGGCCCTGGGTTCGGTCCCCAGCTCCAAAAAAAAAAAGAATAGAAAAAAAAAAGACTCTTTTGTTAGCTCTGATGATAATTAAGAAGTCTTTTGGGGGTGAGGGGGACTGGGGAGATGAATTAGTAGTTAAATCCACTGTTCGCTCTTTGAGTTCCCAGCACATACATGGTGGCTCACAACTGTAACTCCAGTTCCAAGAGCTCTGACATCCTCATCAGGATCCTAGGGGCACTGCATGTATATGGTGCACATATATACATGCAGACAAAACACTCCTATACCCAAATAAAAAGAAACAAATCTTCAGTTTTTTTTAAAAAAAGAAGGCTTTTATAAATGGGGCTGTGTGAACTATACACATATACAGCAGTTCCATTATTTCCGTTCTGTACGTTGGTGGACCGTCTTTGGAACCTGATAAGTATGTTTGCATCTCTTTCTCATCGGACATTGTATCTGATGCATCTCCTATCCACTGGACATTGTATGTAATACGCACAGAACAGTCTCTCTCACTCAGTCATTTAACCACCTGGAGCCTCACTGCTCCCCCAATCAGATGGAGATAATTACCATGCATCCCAATAGTGTGTGGGGGTGGGGTGGGGGGAGTAAGGGCATGTAGTCAACAAATAACTAGGGCTGGAGATGGGAAAGCAGTTCCTAGAGTGATCCACCATGAGTAACACAAAAAGGGCTCTCGAGGGCTATCGAGGGATGTCTGACCTGTGGCCCGTGTACTGCATATGTCTTGGGATAGCTAAAAATGAGGTTCGACACTCTTGTAGATAACAGTGTCATGTCTCAGTATCAAAACCTTTGCGCTGGGAGGATTTCTCAGTGGGTGAAATACTTGCTGAGAAGGCATAAAAACCGGAGTTGGGGTCCTCAGGGCCTACGAAAGGAGTCGGGTTCATGGTTGTGACTCCAGTACTAGTAAATGAAGACAGGAGGGACCTAAAGGCTTGTTAACCAAGAAGTCTAGGCCAACCAGAAGATCCTCGTCCAATGAGAGACCCTATTTCAAAAAATAAGACGGAGAATAATGGAGGGTACCAGCACTGCACTGGCTTTGGGCCTTCATGTCATGTGCATGGCTTCCCACTTTACACAAACTGAACAGCCCTCGTTAGAACTGGATATAGAACTAGGTAAAGCATCCTGATTAGCAGCTGGCACAGTGCTCAGCCTGTGCTTTCTGAAATTATTTCTAACAGTTGAGCCTAGTCAGAACCCTGCCTACAGCACAAACACAGAGAAAGTCAAACACATACAGTGCATCTCTGAACTGACCATGGGATAGCCAGAGACAGCTTCGTCTTCTCAGTAAGCATGTCTGAAGACCAGAGAAGTAAGGTCATGACAAAGGGAAGACACAGCCACACAGCCTGTGTGGCAACGAGTGACCGTTTGTTACGGTACACTGGCTCATAGGAATTACTGCATATATGGATCATATTAACATATTAACATAACGGTTTCTTGTTATCAGTGAGGGATTTGCTTCAGCCCTTTACCCCAGATCCCAAATCTGTAAATGCTGAAATCCACTACAAAAATGGCACAGCATTTTCACATTAGCTACGACTATATTTCTGCCAATTTTACTTTTTGTTTCTGTTCTTGATGATGATGGGGTCTCACTGTGTAGCCCAGGCTGACTCCAATCTTGCCTCAGCAGCCTGAGTACTAGAATTACAGGTGTGCATCACACCTGGCTTCATAACTGTAATAGGATGACTTATGGCCCCATGGCAGCAGGAGGTTTAAGACACAGTGGGGAGTTGGCTCAGTAGGTAAAAGCATTTGTACCGATCTTGACCTGCATTCAATCCCTGGCACCCACATGGAGGTGGGTTCTCCCCTCCTTAACTTAAATTTTCAAAAAAGAACCATTGATTCACAGGCATGGTGAACAGACCTGCATGCAGGCAAAACACAATATTAAAATAAAATAAATAAAAATTAGAATAAAATTGGGTTAAGATAACTTAAGGACCAAAAGATACAGTTTTACAATCATAGAAATAATACATAATATAAAACATGTTCCTATAATTATAAAGATTACATGTTATTATCGCTACAATTAAATATAATATATCATATAATATAAAATATGAAATAATTATATAATATAAATTAATAGGAAATATGTAAATATATTATCTCTATGATTATAGAAAGATGTCATCGAATTTCTTTCCATCTGGAGAAAACAAGCACACAAAAATTCTTATAGACTTGTACAATATAATTCATTCAAGTAAACTTTGAACTGTGGGACTGGAGAGGCGGCTGCTCTTCCAGATAACCTGGGTACAATCCCCAGCACCCTCTGACACTTTCTAACCATCTGTGACTCCAGTTCTAGAGCACCTGATGCCCTCTTCTGGCCGTCTTGGGCATTACATGCATTCAGTACGCAGACATATAAAAAAGCAAATCATCCATCCACACAAAATAACAAAAGAAAAACAACTTGAAAAAAAATACTCTGAATGCCCCAATTTCCAAAATACATTGTTTTAAAAGTACATGTGGAAAATTTACCCAGAATTCTCACGTCCTGGGTCAAAAAGAATTTCTCAACAAATATTAATGAATGGGTATGTTCTCTGACAAGTCAATGGCAGAAAACAAGAGGAGGAAAGAACGGTCTCCCTTCATGTTTTAGGAAGCATACGTTGCAAATCATTTTCCTGGTGGAAATGGTAAGATTTTTTTTAAAGCAATGATAATAAAAATATTACATGCCAAATCATAGGGTCCGGTAAATCCATACTCAGAAAGGGATTTACAGTTCTGAACCAGGAAGAAAAAAAGCTAAAAGAATCGAACACCCAAGCACTCACATCAGAAAGTTTTATAAGAAAATAGCGAATTGTACTCGAGCCAGGCACGGTGGTGTATATCTTTAATCCTAGCAGTCAGGAGGCAGCGGCACACAGATCTCTGTGGGTGCAAAGCCAGCATGGTCTCAACAGTGAGATTCTGTCTCAAACAAACAAACAAACAAACAAAAAACAACAGCATGCAACCAAAAAAACCAAGCAAAGGAAAAAGAAAACCTCAAAGAACTAGAAGGTAACATTAGCATCAGGAAATTACCAAAATTAGAAAGCAAACGTAATCAACAGGAGGGCAAGACCAGAAGCAAGTCCCCTCAGTTTTATTTTTTACGTATTTTTATTGACTATTATCAGTGTGTTTGATGTGTGAGTATGGGCGTGAGCGTGTGCATGTCGTGGACACACGCAGAGGGCAGAGGACAGCTCGCAGGGCTCAGTTTTCTCCTTCTACCATGTGGGCCCCAGGGATCCAACTCAGGTTGTAGGCTTGATGCTTGCACCTGTACCGAGACAGCCATCTTGCCAGCACAAGAGCAGGCTCGTTAGACAAAACGAGCCTTGTTGAAAAAGAAAGCATAACAAAACCAATTCATTGTAGTTTCATTTTTAAAAAGTTGGTTCTTTGGACAACTTACGGGGAACATGCATAAATGCTAGGGAAAGAGAAATGCAGATTAGATAAACGACGTCAAAGCCTGCGGATACTGAAAATTCATAAAATATTATGACAACTTTGTGAAAATAAAATTGATAATTACACCATGATTGGCAGATGTCCAGGAAAAAAAAAAACTCATCAAAACCAGTGAATCCACATTTGTAACTTTTCCGTGATGTACACTCTAAATCCTAATGCTTCAGTCACACTTTTCTTTAAGATTTAATTATTTTAACCTCATGTGTATGCACGAGAACCCACACAAGTATATGTGCGCTCTATGCACAGCATCCTGCAGAGGTCAGAAAAGGGTGCCCATCACCTACAACTGGAGTTGTAGTTGTACCATGTGGGCACTGGCAACCAAGAGCAGCAATTTCTCTTAACCAGGGAGCCATCTTGCTAGCCACCTTGACTTAGAAAAGTCTATTTAACATTCAGGGAAGAAATCTACTAACCTGATCCAAAGTCCTTCGAGGAAGCTATAAGACAACAGGAGAATTTCCAAATTCACTTTCTCAGTTTGGCACAAACTTCTTACCCAAATCTGGTAAGATGGTTAGGAGAGTAATTACAGAAATATTCCTCTCCTGAACACAGAGTAAGATAATAGATACTTGTAGACCAATTCAAAGCTAGGAATGTAATACTGCTAGGATAAATCTGGTTGCAGAAAAGGACGCTGCGTGATGTTGGTAAAGCTAAGACCCCCTCAGGAACTCCTGCCTAATGTCTGAGAGTTAAACGCCACTCACTACCCTAAACGAGCAAAGTGGAGAAATCATGTTAGAATCTCAAAAGACAAAGAAAAGGCCACTTAACAAACTTTCAAAAAAAAGTATGATTAAAAAGAAAATTCAGAGCAACAGAGGAAATTTCTTAATCTGACAAGAAACAAGACTCTTTCCAACAACCAAACCGTCGGGCAGCCATGTCATCTAACTTCATAATACTGAGCTCCTCGCCTTTGAAGTCAGGAGACAAGGGTGATTGTTTTTGTTTCCATTATTTTATCAGAAGCCTCAGCTGGTGTAAGGGATCAGGAGAAAAAGAGATAAAAAGTGTAAACCTCTCAGCTACTGGCAGAGAGAGCAGTTTGAGTCTCTCTTGCAGAGTGGGGCTGATGCTTCTCCCTGTACACACACAACCTGGGAGGCCTTCTTATGCAGGTACAACAGGAAACGCGCATGAGAATGTGCATGGTAGCATTGTCCACACGAGCAGGAAACGGGGGAAACCTTCCAAATGCCAGTCAAGGGCAGATGGTCAGCTGGAGTCTCTCACTGGTGGGAACGAACGGATTCTACCAATACTCTCATCCACATGGACCAACCTCACCACGTAGAAAGCAGGGAGACAGTACACCTATGTCGGAGTCATGCAGAAGGTGGGAAGGAGTTAAATAAGCTATGCCCTAGGAGGACGCGTGGGTGGTATAGCTAGAGAGAAGGCAGAAATATTATTATTATTATTTTTTTTTTTTGGTTCTTTTTTTCGGAGCTGGGGACCGAACCCAGGGCCTTGCGCTTCCTAGGTAAGCGCTCTACCACTGAGCTAAATCCCCAGCCCCCGGCAGAAATATTATTACAAGAGTCAAGACACAGTAGCTGCTGGGGAGGATGACGTGGTGCTGTGGGAAAGCTCCTTGGGCACTGGCTGTAACAGCCTCCTGCTGCTCCGGGCTGCACGATGTGCTCTGGATGTGCTCTGCTATACCTCATGTGAAGGTGTTTTCAGTCTTCTTTCTAAAAAGAGGACTTATTTCTTTTTACTTCATGTGTATGACTGTTTGCCTACAAGTATGGATATGCAAATGTGCATAGTACTCAGGGAGTCCAAGGAAGGGCTTTTGATCACTAAAACTGGTCAGAAGCAAGAGAGACACCACGTGGGTGCTGGGGAATCAGACCCGAGGCCTCTGGAAGAGCAGCCATGTTCTTAACCACTGAGCCATCACTCCAGCACCTAACATAGCTCTTTGAAAGTATTTCCCTTTATAGCTCATTACTAGTTTACAAAAAATATAAAGGACAGATGACTGTATTGGGTGGTACTATGATTGGCCAAGTCAAAATTGGGCCATGGGATTTTTTTAATGCTCTTTTTCTTTCCCTCCCTTCCCTCCCTCCCTCTCTTTCTCTTTCTTTCTTTCTTTTTCAAGACAGACTTTCTCTGTGAAACCCTGGCTGCCCTGGAACTTGCTCTATAGACCAGTCTGGCCTCAAACTCAGAGATCCACCTGCTTCTGCTTCCCAAACTCTGGAATTAAAGGCAGGCACCACCACTGCCCAGCTGGGTCAAGCAATTTTATTAACACAAGATTCTGAGGGAAAAAAATTAAGACTGAATCAACCAATAAAGAAGGCGGTAAGAGGTATGCTAGCAAGTTGCTTAGGGGCTTATTTAAATGTTCAAACCGATAACAGATTAAATGACAGAGGACAATCACCACTGTGCACGCGCTAACTGGGTAGCTCAGGATAGGGACTTAATTACTCTTGATCTGGGGAGACACGGTGATGTTATAATCGCCATGTTTAAAGGAGGCAGGGCAGTCCTTGGAGCTGGAAGCATAGTCCCACATGGCTCCATAGTATGCTGACTGCCGAGCTTGTGAAAGGCTCAATCTCAGAACCGGAAAAACACTTTAAAAATCTTTTAAAAGATTAAAAGAGAGGTAGTTATGAATTTATATGTAGGGCTGAGCGTGGTATCCCATAACTTTAATCCTAGCACTTTAGAGACAGAGGCAAATAGAGTTCTGTGAGTTCGAGGCCAGCCTGGTTTATATAGTAAGTTCCAGGTCAGCCAGGGATACATAGAAAGACCCAGTCTTAAAACAAAACTATAAGACAAAAACAAAAGCAAAACCTCCCAAAACTACAACAACAAAAACTTCTATATGCAAAATCATACCATACCTAACATTTGAGTCAAGATAGTCTTGAATGGGAGGGATGATGTGGGGTAAAAAAGATTGCCTTTGAACTGAAAATTACTGCAGGTAATAATGGTTGTGTAGGTTTTACTATATTAATATTACATGTTTTCAATTTTGAGTAATAACATATAAAATAAAAGCCAGGGGCAAGCAAAGGAAGGAGCATTGGCTAAATCAAGAACCGCTTTGAAAGGAGAATTAAAAAAAAAAAAAAAAAGGAGTGTGGGAGCTGGGACTCACTATCTTATCCTGCTCAGAATAGCACCAGTTTTTCCTAGCAACAACCCAGACCCACGGTTCTCAAGCTTCAGGGTGTCTATGAATCACTCAAGGTTCTTGTTAAACTGTGGTGCGTGTGCGTGTGTGCGTGAGTGTGTGTGTGTTTGCATACGTCTTATCCAGCCACAGCTGCTTTGTGCTTAAACAGCTACAACAGCCACACCATATGCAGAAGATAGCCTATCGCAGCTCTCCGCCATCCCAGCTCTCCGCCATCCTCCAGTTCTTACCATCTTCCCACCCGCTCGGCCTTGGAGGGAGTGACAGTGATGCCCTGTTTCAGGCTAAGCATGCAGCAGTTGGTTTTGTCCATCATTTGACCACCAGTCTCTACAGCAAACGAGGTGCACTGGGAGAAGGCCTGATCAATTTCAATGCCCCCCGCCATTCACCAGTCCCTGATCACGACCTCTACTCCCAGCCAGCCTCCTGGCCACCTCTCTGGACAAGCCCAGGCTGCCAAGTGCTGCCCCCTGTCACCCCAGCTGCAGTGGCTGACACCCAGAACAAAGAGCTACAAACGATCCTATTCGTAAGCTACTACTTTGGAGGTGGCTTGCAACCCAGCACACACTGGTTCGTTTCATGGAGGTTTTTCTTCGTGCTGAGAATCCAGTTCCCCACTTTCACCTTTCACGTTGCTCAAAACCCTGGCAGGAGAGCTAAGACCCCCGAGCCAAGTCTACGACAGAGCCCTTTACAATCTGGATATCCTTTACAATCTAGCACATCCGTGCACCCTGCTCAGCCTACAGGCCTCTCATGGCTCAAGGGACTGACGTGATGCCCCGACCAGGCCTTTGCCCCTGCCTCTCCCTCTGGTTAGAGCTCTTCTTGACCTTCACCTTGTTCACTCTGACTCAGGTCACACCATCACAGAGGCCTCCCCTGACCACATTCCGTCCATCCCCACTTCTCGCCTGCAATTGGTCTTCTATGTTTTCCTGGTACCTTGTTGTTTCATTTCTTAGCAAGCACCCTGCTTTGGAACAATAGCTGGCCTTGTGCAGTGACTTGCTTAATCTGTGCAAGAGCAGGGTGTTTCTACTTGCGCACTAACTCAGCCCCAAACCTGCATGGTACCTGTTGCATGGGAACTGTTGGCTGGATGGTTTCGGTTTTGCTGTCATTTTTTGCTTTTGTTGTTGTTGGGCTTTTTTTGTTTTCAGTTGTTTTGAAGCAGGTTACCATGGTGTAGGCCCGAGATAGAAAGTGCTGGGGCCCAAATTCCACCTGGTCATTTACTAGTTGTGTGACCGTAAGCAAGAAAGCTAACTGGTCATTCTGTGCCTCGGTTTTCCTCGGGTGCTCAAGGTGACACTCTCTTCCTGAGCTGATGAGTAATTGTTTCTTGCTGAACAGATTGCTGAAGGTCTGCAGCCGCCCACTTGCCCTGTGCCTACCAAGGTTGGCACGACGGGATTCTCATGGGATTCACACCAGCTTCCCCCAAGGCCAGTTTCTCAGCCAACTCTGCCTCCATGTGCAACGGGGTGCCCTCAAACTCAGAGCAAGCTCTGTGAACCACCCTGTGTGTGGCACCTGAGACTGCCCCTGGGCACTGAATTTTGGCCCTACTTGCAGCCTTGATCTCTCCCTCAAAGTCAAATGTTTGGAGTCATAGAGATTTGCCTCCTGGTGGTTGTCACCCTGCCTCCTGTCACTTGATGAGCCCGGCTGGGTTGGCATCTGGGGGTTAACAGACAACCTTCAGACAAACCCAATGGCAACATCATCTGGAAAAGAAAAAGCTGACAAGGGACCTTAGGACATTGCCAGTGGCCAAGTCCTTAGGACCTGGCCTCTTCCATCATGGGCAGAAACGACATACAATCTAGGTCTCCAAAACAAAAACAAACAAATGAAAAAGATTTTTTAAAAAAGATGAGATCAGCGGCAGGGGGAGAGAGAGAGAGAGAGAGAGAGAGAGAGAGAGAGAGAGAGAGAGAGAGAGAGAGAGAGAGAGGAGAGGGAGAGAGGAGAGAGAAGGGGGAAGGGGGCTCGTGAAAAGGGGGCAGAGAAGAACAGGGTGAGAGGTGGAGGGTGGAGAGGCTTAGAAAAGGAAGATTAAGAGTGGCAGGAGACAGACTGGAGATCCGAGGAGACACGCAGTTGCTTGGTCCACCCAGCACCAGCAGAACCTAGCTTCGCAGGGCAGGGCCCAAAGCTTAGCTCCCCAGAGCCTCGGGTGCTCCCTCCTCCCCCCAGCTCCCTTCCACCCTACCCTGGGAGGGTGTCCTGTGCATGTTAATGAGACAGTTGAAGACGGCTTCCCAGATAATTGTTAAAGTGTTCAGCAACTTACCAGGCTGATAGTCAGAGGACTGCAGAATGATGGGGGCACGGCTCCCGGGGTGGGGGCAGCAAAGGGGCCTGGTCTCCAGGTACCCGGAGCTCACAGGCTGCAAAACGAAGAAGGGTTTTCCATTCGGTCAGGCACCAACGCAAAGGTAGAGAGAGCCAGACCAAAAGGCAAGGGGAAGGAGGGGAACCTGCGTGTGTTTTTGTATTTAAATTGTTTTTGAGCCCACGTAGCCCTGGGAGTCACATGCCGCCTCCAACATCACCGGAGCCATCACATGATACAGGTCCCCCATCATGTGATGAGAAAAATCTGCCTAACTTCAGGGCCCCCCGCCCCCACCCCTGCTCACAGACTGACAGACGAAGTGCTTCTTGAAGAGCCCCCCCCCAGCCCCAAATCAGTGACAGAGGGAGGGATGCAGATGGGGGAGCCTGAGCCCACGCAAGGCTGATCTTGATGAATTGTTAATGTGCTTCTCTCTCCTAAGCCGTGAGACTTGGAGCCACGCCAGCCTCATTTGAATTCCAGCCTTGAATAACCAAGTGTTGCCACCGCTGCCCCCAGCAAATGCAGGGCGCTTGAGCTCACACCATCCTGCCTCGTTCTGGGGAGCCTGATGGCTGCCTTCCCTACCCACAGCTTCCGAACCGCGTCACTAACTGTGGAGGTGGAAGCGGCAGGGGTGGGGTTGGGGGGGTGGAGGGGGTACGGGGGGGGGGACCTACAGAAGAGGAGCCGGCAGCTGCCGAACCTTCTAGTCCTTCGTCCCACCCCTCAGCCGCAGTCTGAGTCAGGTGGAGCCGGCTGGCTCTCTGATTACAACGTCTCCTTTATACTTGGTTCTGGGACCTCTGTGGGTGGAGACCTTCGTATTCTTCTGTCTGTCGCTCTCTCCTCATAGCCATTCCCGAATCAAGACACAAATTGTATTTAAAAATCTCCCGCCCAGTTGGCTTTCTTTGTGCTCATTTATTAGCACACTCAGGTCCCCTTTTACTTACAAGCCCCTTCGCAGGGCGCCTATTCTGCTGCAGGTTACACACACACACACACACACACACACACACACACACACACACGCCCCCGGGGTGGGACAGAGGGTATGGTGTGGAGCTCTGTCCTTGACAGACATCTTGTCTGTTCAGAGGCGACGGAAACTCAGACAGATGTGGTAGATCCCAATGCCCCAGCCACACAAATGCAGAATGAAAACTCTCTACTGGCCCAGCCTCAAGACTCAGCTTCTGCCCGGACCCCATCTCCGCCCCCAAACTACTCAACAGAGGAAACTTCCTCTGCTCGCCACATGACACACATTCCAGTCATCTGTTTGATTTGTTTTTTTTTTCTCTGCTTCGATTTACAAAGTCAACTGGAGACTCCACCCACCTCCCTTGACCCCCTCAGTGTTAACATTACCCTCTGATTCTTACCCACAGAAACAAGCAGGCAAACAGGTGGGCTACTCTCCTTGGGGGCAGTGTGACCTTCAGTGTGACCTACTCCCACTTAGTAGTTCAGGAGAGAGTGTGGAAGACCAGATGGGCAACAATACTGAAACCTCCGAGGAGGCACCTGCTTCCAACCAGAAGCTTTTGTCTAGGCTAGTCTCTCTAAGAGGAGCAGCAGAGGGATCTGTGGAGAAACGCGTGGCTGCCTACCCTTGCTAGGCTCCATAAGGACATAATAGGATATTTCCCACAGACCAGAAAGCCTGCTTTTGGTAGGGGTTGAGTCTGGTTATAAACCTGTATTGCTTTCACACCTGAGTTTGTATAGCTCTCCTCTCCAACGTGGAGGACCAAGCCATCATAGAGAAATCCTGTGTAAATAGAGTCGACATTCTTTTTAGATGAGCTCTCAAAATAGGAAGAAGAGACAGCAGGAAATTGGGGGTGCTCAGCATGACCATTAGCTGTGTCTATCCTGACACTCAGCTCTTGTTGGGAACATGACTGTCTTAGGGGGATGGGAGTTGTAATTAATTAGCAGGAAAAGAAAACCAAGTCTTATGCCAGTAGACATCCACAGCAAACGGAGACCCTTAACTTATATTCTTGCCTATGTGTGTACACATCTGTCTGTGTGCCTGTTTGCCCGCAGGTGCACATGGAGACCCACAGTTAACATGGGATGTCTTCTTCAGTTGCTCTCCCCATTAGTTTTTGAGACAGAATCTCTCATTGAACCTGCAGCTCATGGATGGCAAGGTTAGCTGTGCAGCATGCCTTAGAGATCTGCCTGTGTCTGCCTCCCTAGCTCTGGGACTATGGTTGTGCTCCCGTGACTGACAGTGAGATTTGAACTCAGATCCCACTTGCATGGTAAATACTTTACCAACTGAATGAACCCCAGCACAGTGACTCATACAGTACTGTATTCTCAGCTTGCCCAGACATGGGCCCAGTGTAGACATTTTCTCAAGGTAGGAGTATTTGTCGTTTTTCTCTCTCCCCACCCCCATTGTCTCTCAGTATGTAGCCCAGACTGGCTTTGAACTCTTGATGTTTCTGCCTTGGCCTCCTGAGTGGCGGAAATGTAGCGTCACAGCTAACAGAGTTTAATTTGCTACCTGAGCCACTCAGCTGTATGCCTTCCCCTTCCTGATGTGGATGAACTTCCTTCAGTCCTGTGAGGGTTTGAACAGGAGAGAGACAGTAGAAGAGGAATTTCTCTCTCTAGGGCTGTGATAAAGGCCCTGGCCAAAAGCAACGTGGGGAGAAAAAAGCTTATTTGGTTTCTAAATCCTGATCAGAGTCCATCAAAGAAGGAAGTCAAGACAAGAGCCAGGAGGCAGGAACTGATGCAGAGACCATGGAGGGATGCTGCCCACTCATTGTTTTCATGGTTCACACAGCCTGCTTCCAGCCCAGGAGTGGCACTCCTGACATTGAGCTGAACCCTCCCATATCAATCTTAAACAAGAAAATGTCCCAAGACTTGCCCATAGGGCAATCTGATGGTGGCATCTTCTTGGTTGAAGTTCCTTCTTCTTTCTAGATGATTTGTGACAAGTTAACCAAAAGGAAGGGAGAAAGAAAGAAAGAAAGAAAGAAAGAAAGAAAGAAAGAAAGAAAGAAAGAGAGAGAGAGAGAGAAAAGAAAATAAAAAAATAAAAATGAACTGGCCAGCACACTGCCTGAACATAGACAGTTCCGTCTCATCTCCAGGATGCACAGTGCCCACCTGGTCCTCACTCCTTCAGAGTCACACTGAACTCCACCTGAACCGCTACTGAGGGGCCTCTCAGCTTCCCTGACTGTAGGACTCTGCTCCTTGTGCTCCCCTCTGAAGAACCTGACTAATAACCACAGAAAACATCAACAGTTTACCTGAACTCTGGGTCAAAAAAACCCCCAAAACTTTCCATGATAATTAACAGCCAAGCGGTTTTGACGCTTGAACACATACTACTTTTATAACCCAGGCACAACAAAAATAAGGACTAGGGGCTAGAGAGATGGCTCAGTGGTTAGCGGCACCGGGTACTCTTCTAGATGACCCAGGTTCAGATCCAGCACCCACATGGTGGCTCATAAACATAGGTGACTCCAGTTCCAGGGGATCCCTGAAATACCATGGGTGTCAGTCATGGGCATGCTGCAAAGGACATACTTGGAGGCAAAATTATTGTACACATGCAATAAAATAAATAAATGTAAAAATATTTGAATAGGGAATAATCTTCACCAATTGCACACCCCATAGAAGGTTAATATCTAAGATATAGAAAGAACTAAAACCACCACCACCACCACCACTACCAACAACAACAACAGCAGCAGCAACAACAACAAAATCTAACCAACCAACCGACCAACCAACCAAACCAAACCAAACCAAACCAAAACAAAACAAAACAAAAAAAAACCAAACCTCTAGACATCAAGAAAATAACACAATTAAAAATGGGGTACGAATCTAAATAGAAATCTAAAAAGATGAAACACAATTTGCCAAGAAACACTTAAAGAAATGTTTAACATCTTTAGTCATTCGTGAAATGCAAACAGAAGCTACTTTAAGATTTCAGAGTACACCAGTCAGAACGGCCAAGGTCAACGAAACAATGGCAGCCCATGCTGGCAAGGATGTGGGGTAAGGGGAACACTTGACCCTTGCTGGTGGGAGTATAAACTTGTACAGCCACAAAGTGAATTATCATGGCGGTTCCTCAGGAAGCTGGGACTAGCTCTCCCTCAAATTCCAGCTACTGCACTCCTGGGTATCTGCTCAAAGGCCTCTACATCCTGCCACAGAGACACTTGCTCAACCATGTTCATTGCTGCTCGGTTCATCGCACTCAAGAGACTGGGAACAGCCCAAATGGCTGTGCATGGGTGAATGGATAAGGAGAATGTGGTACATTTACGTAATGTAACAACAGGAGATTCTCAGGTAAATGGGTGGGGCTTGAAAAAAGTCATCCTGAGTGAGGTAACCCAGACCGAAAACTACAAATATGGTATGTATTTGCTTGTCTGTAGATGAGGGCTGCTGAGTCTTTAGTGAGCGGGCTACAGTCCGTATGACCACGGAGATTATTTACAGGACTGGGAGTGGGCAAGGGGT
The DNA here is from genome assembly GCF_011064425.1 of Rattus rattus. NCBI lineage: Eukaryota > Metazoa > Chordata > Mammalia > Rodentia > Muridae > Rattus > Rattus rattus. The sequence continues at coordinate 78,838,482 of NC_046155.1, forward strand.
ATCCCCTAGAAAGGGAAAGTAGAATAGACAGAGATGGCTGTGGGGGAACTGGAATGGGACAATCAAACCGGAGGGGGAAGGAAGAGGGGAGCAAGGGAGGTACATGGAGAGAGAAGGTTAAAAGCATGGGCCATTCGAGGGGTCATGTAGAAACCTAACCCAGTAGAGGCTTCTTAAAATATATGCATATATGAAAGAAATCTAAATGGAATCACCAAAGAATGGGGGAGAGAAAGCTCCAACCGACATCTCTTGCCATCAAATGAAAGCTCCAGTCCCAGGAATGGGGTGCATCTAATCACGTAGTGGGCCAAAGGGGCTCCATGAAACACCCAAACAGCACAGGCTACCACCAAGCCTATTGGTTTCTCTCCACAAACTGATGAGGCCCTACTGCTAGAGACAATAACTACGTAACTCACTGAACACAGAGAAGTCCAGCTGCTGTCTACCTGGAGCCTTCGCCCTCCTGACTCATGTTCATGCTACCGGAAGACGCTCTGAACGCTACCAGAGGGCGGAGTTAAATGGCATCTCAGCTATAAACGATCTAATTACTTTATCAATTTTTTTGATGCCTGTTTGTTTTTTAATGAGCGAAAGCAACGAAGGGTATGGATTTGGGTGAGTGGGGAGGTACGGAGGATCTGGGAGGAGTTAAGGGAGAGGAAATCTATTTAAAAAACAAAACAAGACTGCAGAGGAGCTGGGTTTGATTCCCAGCACCCATGTCGTGGCTCACAACCATCCACAGCTCCAGTTCCAGGATCTGATGCTCTCCTCTGAACTGCAAGGGCACCAGGCACACACATAGTCAACACATATACGCAGGCTGAATACGCGTATCCATAATACAAAATAAGTAAATCTGGAGGGGGAGGGGGAGGGGGAGGAGCGGGGGAGGGGAGGAGGAGGAGGAGAGGAGAGGAAGGACTGAGGCTCAGCTGATACACTATTTACCTACATTATACAAAGCCCTGGGTTCCACCTTCAGCATTGCACAAACTGGTGGAAGTGGTACATGTCTATGATCTCAGTTTGGGATTGGAGGCGAGGGTATTAGACGTTTAAGGTTATCCTCTGATATCCAGTGAGTTTGAGGCCACCCTGGCCTGCATGAGACTTTGCCTCACAATAACAAACAAACAAGCAAACAAAACCCAAGGATTCATCCAAACAAAATTGAAGACGCTCACCATCTGATCTCAAATACAGGCAAGGAAGTAGAAAGAGTAGCCCCGGTGTAGCCCTGGTGTAGCCCCGGTGTAGCCCCGGTGTAGCCCCGGAGTAGCCCCGGTGTAGCCCTGGTGTGGTGTAGCCCCGGAGTAGCCCCGTAGAGTAGCCCTGGTGTAGCCCCGGAGTAGCCCCGGAGTAGCCCTGGTGTAGCCCCGGTGTGCTGACCACTTGGGTAGAGGAGTTGCTGTGCTCCCCAGGCTCTAGGCCTGGGCTCCATAGAGAATGCTGGGCCACCCTGGATCAAGAATTAGACCCTGTCTCGAAAAAAGCAAACAAACAAAATAAAAAAGAAACCCCCAACAACAAAGAAGTAAAGCAGTGGCAAAAAGAAGTCTAAAAGAGCAAAGGGAATCACCCCACAGAAGACGCACAGAGAGAAGGGAAGACTGGGAAGTGAGCAAAGTATTTGTGAGCTCCGCGGAGGCTCCAGCCCAGTACAGCTGCAACTGGAGACGCTCCAAGCAGGAAGGAGATGGAGAAAATATGGTAATGAATTATGCCTGAAAAGCTTCCAGATTTCACGTGAAAACCATGGACACACAGGGTTTAAAAGGCTGAACAGACAGCGGTACCAGAAACAAAACAACAAATTGTGACAAACAGCACCCAAAGCAGCCGGGTTCGGTGCTGCAGGTCTGTCACCCCAGCATTTGGGAAGGAAGGGCAGGAGGAATGTGAGCTAGGTCAAGACCAGCCTGGGCTACATAAGAGTATCCAAGAGGATCCTGAGCTGTTAGACTTTGTCTCCAAGGGGTGGGGGGTGGGGCTTTAATGGGTCATTTTCACAGAGCAGTCATAATAAAAAAAAAAAAAAAAAAAAAAAAGGTGGCCATGGTGACACACACCTTTAATCCTACAACCTGGGAGGTAATGCAGGCAGATCTCTGTGAGTTCCTGTGTCTAGGCCAGCCACCGCTATAAGACCCTGTTTCTAAACAAAACAAAAACCAAACAAAACCTAGACAATACCAAGCGTTGGTTGTAAGGATTAGAGAAAGTTAAACACACAGTAATTCTGAACACAAGTATTTACCTAAATGCAATGGACACATCTGTTTATGCCAAATGTATCCAGGAGTGCTCGCAGCAGCTTTGTCCCAAGAGGGAAAGGCAGGACACTTCAAATGTCTGACATCTAATGACCGGATCAGCAGGATGTGAAATATGTGTACAACTGTAGAAAGATTAAACAATGATGCGAGTGTCAGCATGGAGGAACATTAAAGAAAGCTATACTAAGTCGCTAAAATTATGTTGTGTAAATATCTTTATGGGAACAGGCTGCATCTTAGGAGCTGTGTGGGGCCAGGGTTGTGGAATAGGGGGGAGGGGGTGGGGAGATCGAGAGGAAATCTAGAAGGAAAGGCTTTCATCTGGGAATGATATACAGAGGTCGATAGAATAGAAAGCTCGATGAAATATCAGTGAAAATACAAGCTGCTATACTCAAATCAAAAGTGTAAGCCTTTAAACCGGGTGAGGAGGGAGATGGGGGCGATTTCAGGAAGGGCAGTTGCGTGACTCCAGATTATGGCATAGAACTGATCATCAGAGAACACAGTGTCATGGATGCCTGTACACTAATATCGTTTAGATGAAGTAGACGAGCTTCTAAAGACAAACAGTATTTCTCTCTCAAAGATAGTTAGCCTGGGGGCTGGCGAGATAGCTTAGCAGGTAAGGGTGCTTGTGGTCAAGTGTAAGGACCTGAGTTCAATCCCGGGACCTCACATAATAGAATGAGAGAAGTGACTTCCCCACGTTATCCTCTGACCTCTGCATGTGCACCAGGGTGCACACACTCACGCTCACACCCACAGTGTACACGAAAATTGACGTAAGGCAAAGAATGGACCGCCTACATACTTTATATGTAGTACAGAAATTTACACTCAGTGAAAGGCTTTTCGACCAAGAAAACCCAAGAGCTAGAGGCCTTCACTGAGGAACTCCGGCAAATGCCTAAGGGAAAACTAATTCTCCTTCTAAAGAGGCTCTTGCAGAGAGCTGGAGGAAGATTCCCCGGATCACTGCACAAAGACACCATCGCCACCAGAAAACCAGCAGAGACGATGCAGAAACAAAACACAGACCAAAGTCACTGATGAGCTTAGTGGGGGGAAAAAAAACAATAAAAATTTAGCAAACTGAATGGCCACGTGGGATTTGTGTCAGCAAAGAGGGCTGTCTTTACATTCAGACAATCACACAATATGCAGAAAGAAAGAAAAACCCTGTGGGTAGCTCAGTACACAGCATAGAGATGATTTGACAAGAGCCAACATTCACTTCTTTAAGATTTAGTTTTTTTTAAATGTGTGTGTGTGTGTGTGTGTGTGTGTGTGTTTACCCCATGGGTGTGACTGTGTATGCATGTGCTGGTGCCCAAAGAGGCCAAAGGAAGTATTGGATACCCTGGAGCTGGACTTACAGATCGTTGTGAGCTGTCCTGTGGGTGCTGGGAACTGAACTCTCAACCTCTGTAGGGCAACGAGGGAACTTCCTCACCTGATAACGGGCATCCATTAAAAAGTCTACAGCTAGCCTGGTAGTGGTGGTGCACGCCTTTAATCCTAGCACTCAGAAGACAGAAGGAAGCGGATCGCTGAAATCAAGGCCAGCCTAGTCTAAAAGAGCAAGTTTCAGGAAAGCCAGGACTACACAGACAAACCCTGTCTCAAAAACAAATAAAGAAACAAACAAAATGAACAAGTCTATAGCTAAATTGTATGCAATGGCAAAAGGCTGAAAGCTTTGGTCCTAGATCAGAACATACCAAGGAGGCTCGGTCTCACCATGGACACTCAGTACCAAACTAACGGACACATAGGCACAGGAAAACCAAAGACAAAGGGCATCCAGCTTCTAAGAGGAGTAAAACCATCATAAATAACATGCTACCTACCTATCTATCTCTCTATCCATCCATCCATCCATCCATCCATCTATCTACCTACCTACCTACCTATCTATCTACCTACCTACCTATCTTCTATCTCCTATCTATCTATCTGTCTATCTGTCTATCTATCTATCTATCTATCTATCTATCTATCTATCTATCTATCATCTACCTACTTTTTACTTATCTACCTACCTATCTTCTATCTCCTATCTATCTATCTATCTATCTATCTATCTATCTATCTATCTATCTATCTACCTATCTATCTACCTATCTATCATCTATCTACTATTTACCTATCATCTATCTACTATTTACCTATCTATCTATCTATCTATCTATCTATCTATCTTATATCTATCATCTATATTCTATCTATCTATCTACATTCTATCTATCTACATTCTATCTATCTATATTTATCTATCTATCTTATATTTATCATCTATCTATATTCTATCTATCTAATATCTAATCTATCTTATATCTATCATCTATCTATATTCTATCTATCTATTTATCTATCTATCTATCTATCTATCTATCTATCTATCTATCTACTTACCTTCTAACTTATCTATCATCTGTCTGTCCATCTTGTATATGTGTAGGGATGTATCTCTAACTCTAACTCTCTCTATATCTCTGTCTTTCCTCTATAAATACATGGGCAGTCCCAAGTGAAAGAAACTGGAGTTGAAAGGTGAGTTTAGTGTTATTTTAGGATCCAAGACCTGTATTTCCTCACGCTAGAGGCAATCAGATATTAAAAAAAGAAAAAAAAATACTGTATGTGGTGGTTAGAATGAAAATGGCTTCCATAGAGTTCATATATTTGCGTATTTGTTTCCTAGTTCGTGGATTGTTTAGGAAGGATTAGGAGGTATGGCCTTGTGGGAGGAGATGTGTCAGTGAGGTGGGCTTTGGTTTCAAAAGAGCATTCCAGGGTCAGTCTTCTCCCTCTGCCTCCTCCCTGCAGATTAGATATGAGCACTTAGCTACTGCTCCAGCACTGTGCCGGTCTGCTGGCTGCCATGATGGTCATCTACTCACCCTCTAAAACTGCAAGCAAGCCCTCAGTTAATTGCTTTACAAGCTGCCTTGGTCGTG